>NW_016828021.1:167136-168442 GCF_001698545.2 Rhinopithecus bieti
ACCTGCTCTTAGAATAAAAAAAAAAATTCAAGCTTTTAGTGTCTTATTATGTCTTTAATGTAAGGTAGTAATATTTACTTAAATAAGTAATGATTTGAAATATCCTTGAAAATATTTCTTCTAATGGTTTTCTTTCTCCTTTTATATAACATCCTTGAGTATCTCAGTCGTTAAGTAAAAATTGAGGGTCTCAGAGACTGTAGCTGACTCTTTAAGACAGCCAAGGCATTAATCCACGTGTGTGCATGGGCAGCCACCAGGAATAGAATTTATCTCAGTGCAGAGTTTCTCATTGAAAAACAGGCCAAGACTAAACAAATTGTGCATTTAGAGTTTCTTTACCTCTTTCCTCTACATTCATTTTTTTTCTTTTTCCTTTTACATTCATTTCAGTCATCCAGGGCCTTTCTACCTTTACCCACTTCCCCTTTACAAGGCATGAAAAAGAACAAAAAAACCAAAAAACCCAGCCATTGCACTTACTTGTAACATATTCATTACAATAAATAATCCAGTTCTTTGTATTCATACAAGGGCAGAGCGTTTGTGTTGTAATAGCCTTTTGAGATCAACTGTTTTAAATCACTCCCTAAACAGGATTTCTGCTGTATATTCTGGATCACTGGCTGGTACATTTCTAGTACTTTTCAACACATTTTAATAATTTTACTAGGGAACAGTTCCAGGGATAACAACTCTAATTGTTCTTATATTGAGTACTACTTCTCCGCAGTGTTTGTGCACAGAGCTTGATTTTGCACATGAAACAATACAAAACAAATCCATTCCCTCATTATTTCAGCCCTTCGAAGTTCTGAAAACAGCTTCTTATTCCCCTAAGTCATCACTTCCCATACTATTCCCTATTCCTTTAACATTACCCATGAATGCCAGTCAATAACACCTTAAAGATAGGATCCAGGAATAGACAACAGATAGATATAATAACATGCACATGTTCTAATGGTGCCAAGTCCAGAGGGACTGAGATCTCTGTGATTTGCACACTTATCTTCTATTGATTTAGCTTGGCTGGTAATAGCTTTTGAGCACCTGTGTCATGCTGTTACATCAGTGCCTTTCAAACGTGTCCAGGAAGCAGGGCTCTGAAAAGTCATGGGACTCTTTGTTGGAATACAATAAAATTCTGACTAGCATTAATTCTATCATTTGAATTAGGATCAATTGTACCAGCAGAAAATTTACCCATATTTAATGTATCCATTCTACTACATCTCCAAAGGACAGAATTACTTTTAGAGAATTAGGGTTCAGAATTTCTTCAGATATATATATATATATATTT
>NW_016828021.1:169276-175655 GCF_001698545.2 Rhinopithecus bieti
ATATATATATATTTTCTTATTTATTTATAGGAAAAGAAAATTTTATTGGAGAAAAAACACAAAATTGTAGTGAAAAAATCAATTAAACACCCCCCTAAGATACTGTGAAAAGACCATCACCCTTAACTTTTAATAGCAAAATGCCTGCTATCACCTTTGGAAGAACAGAGTTCCATGAGAATAAGGTTTAAGAATGTCTGCCTTATGTTAATCATATACTACATAGGGTGGTATAAGAGTTAGCATAGTAAGTAGAGAAAGCACTGAACTGCCACAGGGCTAATGGGTTTAATTCTGGTATATACTGACTTTGTGACCTTTAGAAACTCACTTAACTCCTCTGGCTTCAGTTTTCTTATCTTTTAAGTAAGAGACTTAGGTTAGATGATTTTTAAGGTACATTTCTATCTTAGTCTTCTTCAGGTTCCATAACAAGATACCACAACCTGGGTGTTTATTTCTTCTAGTTCTGGAGATTGGAAAGTCCAACATCAAGGTGCCATCCAATTTGGTTCCTGGTGAGGGCTCTCTCCCTGATGTGCAGACGGCTGCCTTCTTGCTGTGTCCTCACATGGCAGGGAGCCAGTGAGCTCTCTGGCATTTCTTCTTATGAGGACTAATCCTAGCAGATCAGGTCCCTACCCTTATGACCTCATTTAACTTTAATTACCTCCATAAAGGCCTTATCTCCAAATACAGTGCTGGGCTTTAATGTATGAATCTGGAGGTGGGGTGGGATAAACATTCAGTCCATAACAATTTCCATCAAGAAATTCTATTGCTTTAATCCTCTCAGTTTTTAAAAATTTTAAACCATGTTGTCATATCTGTCTCATTCTATGTCATGTAGTGAACCAAAAAGCAAATTCTTCTCCATGGAATTTCTTATTTGCTCATTATTGACTTCATAATCAATTGCCTGCTATTCCTTGGGTACTGTCCTAGGTTTTGGGAAATCATTAATAAACAAAATGACAAAATTCATTTCCACATGGAGCTTACTCTCCATTGGTGAGGCAGACAATGCATGAAAGTAAAATCTATACCCTGCCAGATATCGTTCAGTGTAAAGAGACCAAAATAAAGCAGAAAAGGGCATTATTAACTACTGTGGCAGGGGGAGTTGAAATTTTAGATGGCAAAGGAAGTAAGGAAGTGGTTGTGTGTATATCTGAGAGGAGAACATTCCGAGCAGAGGAAACAACAAGAATCAAGGACGCTGAGGTAGGCAAGTAGGTGATTGTTTAGGGAACAGCAAAGAGGTCAATATGATTGGAACACAGTAAATGAAAGTTAAGGTAGTAGGAGATGAAGTTCAAGAGGTAGTGAGAATCAAGTCATTTAGGTTCTGGTTGATTATTTAAAAAAAGATTTTCTTTATTACTTTGAGTGTAATGGGAAGCTATTAGAAAGTTTAGACTGGAAGAGAGTGGGGCAAAATCTGGCTAATGTTTTAACAGGATCACTCTGGGGCATTGAAAATATTTTGGAGAGCACAAAGAAGGAAGGGGATCAGTTAAGAGGCTACTGCCATAGTCCAGGTAAGAGATTAGGGCTTGAATTTGTGTGGGATTGGAAGCTTCTAGAAGGTATTCCAATTTCCTTATAGTTTGAAAATTGAGAGAGCAGAATTAGTTGTTGTTTTGGACTATATGTTGATGACTAGTTCTAGCAAATTTATCTTTAATTTCAAGTTTTTTTTTTTTTTTTTTTTTTTTTTTTTTTTTTTTTTTTTTTTTTTTTTTTTACTACAGACAGGATTTTACCATGTTGGTTGGGTTGGTATCAAACTTCTCACCTCAGGTGATCAACCACTTTGGCCTTCCAAAGTGCTAGGGCTACAGGCGTAAGTCACCACTCCCAGTTATTACTGACTAGCTTGTGCTATCAGTTTCTGTAATGAACATGACTTCTATCCTTTTCTAAGTGTTCCTACAAAATCTCATATGGGCTCTTGTCATAAATAGACCTCTGCACCAGCATAAATTACTTCCATTAAAAAAACCTGAACATTCAATATCTTTTGAGTAAGGATTGTTCATCCGTCAATCCAGCTGAGTTCAATTCACTTCTCTAGTTATAGCTAAAAAGCTCCTATACATGCTAGGTCTTCAGCTAGGCAAGGGGTAGTGGTGAAGGTGAGGGTATTCATATGTGATTAAGATATAACTTTCTCAAAGAAAGGATGAAAATCTGGTAGAGACTGTATACAGTCTCATAAGTGGTAGGATGTGGTTTGTAATTAAGTCATTTTAGGGGAATGGCTAATTCACTTGTGTGATCACAGGTCAAAGAGGGTGTGGATATGACTCTGATGAGGTGGCTGAATCAAGTGTGGAAGTTCTGACATGCTAAGGACTGGCTCTATTTTGTGTGAGAGCCGTTGGAGTTTTCAGGTTGTGGAATGACATGGGTATGACTGTATGTGGGAGGTGCCTCTAAAGGCAATGTGAAGTAGTCTGAGGCTGGAAGAAGGTTTCAGTGAAAGGCTGGAGTCTAGTCAGGTTACTGCTGCCTGTCTCTCTTCATTGGCGAGGAAGGTGACAATGGAGAAGAAAGAAGGCAATGGTGTCAGAGATGTTTGAAAGTAAAGGTTACAGACTCACTGAATCAGGTATGATAAAGTAGAAGTCAATTCGTGTACTGGAACTGTGCAGCTGTGCAACTCTGTGAGTTGAGAAACAGAAGGCAAAAGGAAAAATATCACCTCTTTTGTGTTTTGTTTTATTCTTCTTTGAGAAAAGAAAAATCATGTCTAGTTTGAGACATACAGGTCAGAGTCCTATATTATTAAATCTCATTGCTAATCAAGAGGTCATACTTCTTTTCTGATTCCAAAATTTCAAGATCATTGGTACGTTCATGTGTTGTTGGTAGCAATAAATATGTCTCTCTCTCTCTCTCTCTATATATATATATATATATTTTTTTTTTTTCTTTTTTGAGATGAAGTGTTACTCTGTTTCCCAAGCTGGAGTGCAGTGGCATGATCTCGGCTCACTGCAACCTCCAACTCCCAGGTTCAAGTGATTCTCCTTCCTCAGCCTCCCTAGTAGCTGGGATTACAGGCATGCACCAGCATGCCCAGCTAATTTTTGTATTTTTAGTAGAGACATGGTTTCACTATGTTGGCCAGGCTTGTCTTGAATTCCTGACCTCATGATCCACCTGCCTTGGCCTCCCAAAGTGCTAGGATTACAGGTGTGAGCCACCATGCCTGTAATAAAATTACAATATATTTTAACAGCATACAATTACTTATACACATTGACCTAGTTATCTTACTCCAGAGAACTTACCTAAAATATAATTTTATAGCATGTAAGTTTTATTCAAGAAGTCTGTCCCTGAAATTTTTTTGTTTCTATGAAAAAGGGAATCTAAAATGCCCCAGGATAGGGGAATGGTAAATTAGTTAGCTTATAACCTGAACAAAGAAATTGTAATTATTCAATTAGAAATATTATATAGGACTATATTTCAATACAGAAAAATATTGTGATATAATTTTCAGAGAAGATAGGAAAACACAAAATATATCAAATTCGTAAATTCATGTCAACATTCAGAATTCTACAGTAAAGATTACAAAAAGATTTTAGGAACAGAAAAAAAGGGTTAAAACAGCATCTGACTTGAAATTTGAGCCAGACAACTTCAAATCCTGCCTAAAACACACATGAAGACAAAGAAAAAATGAAAACCACAGCACTGCAAAGGAGAAATGAAACCCTACATAATGTCAGAATGTGAACGAAATTTCAGCTATGTACAATGCCCCTGTGGCCTCTATGTGGAAGGCCAACAAGAAACAAAGCAAATCCACTGGCCTAACAAAATAGAAAGGCACTTTGTTCTTGCAGCTATAGCCTCCCTGCCTTAGAAATGTCACCCCCGAATCAACCACAAAGGCTCATTCAGCCCCCTTAGGGATGAGGGTTCTTTGTCAGAGTTGTATGTTGCTAATATCTTTAATTCTATGACTTTCGTCTCCACTTTATTTATAGCATCTTTTCATGCACAGAAGTTCTTAAGTTATTTTCCTTATGATGTGTTCTTCTTTGTGTGTAAAAGTATGTTCTAACCTGAGGTTATTAAGATTTTTCCTATATTGTCTTCTAAAAGCTTTATAGTTTCACTTTTCACATCAATCTGTCATCAACTAGGAATTGCTTTCTGTATATGGTGTGATGCAAAAGGCCAATTTCATTTTTTCCTATGTACACTGATTAATCTCAGCCTCATTTATTAAGACATAGTTGTTTTTTACTGTAACTACTCTATGTCACTACCTTGGTTATAAATCTAGCATTTATAAATGCATATATCAATTTTTGAGTCCTCTATTCTATTCCATTAATGTGTTTATTCTTATGCCAAATTACACTTTCATCATGATTCTTTCTTTACAATACAGCTTCATGTATGGTAGAAAAATTTCTTCCATGTTCTTCTTTTAGAGTGTTTTGGCTAGTCTTGGCCCTAGGCTTTTCCATCTACAGTTTAGAACCAGCTTATTTATTTTCACCAAAGAAAAGCCTGTTGGAATTTAGATTGCTATTTCATTTACTCTACAGATCAATTTTGGAAGAGTAACATCATTAAAATATTCAGTCTTCCAATTCATGATCATACTTCATCTCTCTATTTATGTCAATCTTTTATATCTCTCATTAAGTTTTATACTTTTTCCCCTAGAGAACTAACACATCCATTAGATTATGTAGAATTACTTGATATTTTTATACCATTGTGAAGATATTTTTTAAAATCTCATTTTCTCTTTGCTACTTTTATTATCTTTCTAAGTCTATTCTGAGATAGTAAATCAAAAAATTTGGAAAATATAGAAAGCCACAAAGGAAATATACAAACAGTTTCATTCTACTCTTTATCACCATGAGTGCATATTTTAATTCTATAATGACATTCTTAGTGTCTTTGGAAACTAGAAATCCTTGCTTATCTTATCCATTTCCCCACTCCTTCCTCTTTTGTTTTTTCTCATCCTGTTAGACAGAAAGTAGAGGGAAACCTATAGTGCAGTATTGCAACTTTGAAATAGAATTTTAGGCAAGGAAATAATTTTCAAAAAGCAACACTGCAGTAGTGTAGACTATAGATTGTAGATTGTCATAGATCATGTGTAATCAGCCTGTAACCCAAGCACATAATGGAGACAGCAAGACGTTAATCTTGGTATGGCAGAGCCACATTCAATGGCTACAAATAAGGAATTGAACTACGAATTACACCTTGACCTCAATGAGAATTAGACTCTTGCTCAAAAGGATGAGTGTATATATGTCTCACACACACACAAGGACAATGAACAAATCTTTAATGATCTCCTCTTTTTTAAGGAAAAATAAACAAAAAAGTCAATAGAGTCAAAATATTAAGAGCTAACATTTCCTGAGTCTATACAAAGTGATTTACATGTACTAGCTCATTTAATCTCAACACTCCTAGACATTGGTTATGATCATCATCTCTACTTTGTAGCTGAGGACACTATGCCACAGCATGCCATGTAACCCAGGGGACTCCATCACACATACTCTCCCAGTGTTAGTCTATTGTTTTATAGCTAAGCATTTCTTATACATATCTTGCCAAAGTCAGATTATGCAAACAAAAATGTTAATACAAGCCAGTCAATGGTCTTTATAGATATCTTATGGAGCAAAATATATCAGTCATCCACAGCTTCTTCACCTAGAACTATGAATAGTTATAATTACTGTATGCTTTGCCTTTAAATGCAAGCATAGTCTCTCTGCTCTTCCTTCAATAGCAAAGAATGTCCCTCCCTACCACCTATCCCATCAAAATTTTACCCTGTTTCTATTTTGGCTCCCTTGTGAATAACACCTTTTCAAATATTGGCTTTTTCTTTGGATAATCAAACACTTCACTATAGTTCACATGAAGTATGCATGTTATTCAAAATAATCAAACAGAAGAAAAATGATATTTACATTGTGTTCTTATGAGAAAGTTATTCCAGACACCTTGCTGGTGTTTAAGTGCCAGCTAATTCTGACACTCTCAGCTCACAGCGAACATAGTATGTGCTGTTCAGAAGGGGCGAATTCTTCAAAAATGACCTTCTGGAAAGTATACTTGAAAAATGTTATTAGAATGTTTATTCTTCTTTCTTCTGATGATGCATAATTTGATTCCATTGTATTATTTGCCAATTAGCATAAATTGACCAAATCTACTAACTGAATCATATAAAATCTTTCACCACATGTGCTAATTACATTTTTGCTAATATTTTGCTAATTTCATTTTCATTTCCAAAAGTACTCATTTAAGAAGTTTAAGAAAGATTAACATGTTATTTTCTTCTGTGAATAACTGCATTTTGATT
>NW_016828021.1:179937-181081 GCF_001698545.2 Rhinopithecus bieti
AAAAAAAAACCTTTTGATTCCAAAACTTTGAGGATATCATGGTAAATTTCTTAAAGGAAGTTTTTGCTACTGTTTAGGGAAGACTGTCAAGAGTGAAAGCAATGTTTCCTCACTGGAATAGTTCAGGTTCTTCTGCTGCCTGAGAGCAGGTGATAAGCTGCCTGGAAATAGGATCCAGACCCTAGATATTCCATTCTGTTTATGGATTGTTCATTTCAGTTCAATTTACAGGCTCCCATAGAAAAAAAACATAATCTCCTTTCTTTCTCTTTCTCTCATTTCCTACCTTGAAAGTTTCTTCAGAAATCTCATGACAAATGATGCAATTATAACTGTGGCTTATTTTTCCTGTAAGAAAGCCTTTGTTTCTCTGAAAAGTACACCAATTCTTTCTCATATGAAGACACTTCACCTCTTACTTCACCTATCTGGATACTGCAGACACTAAGGATTCAGCCTCACCTTTCATTCCCTCGGTACTTCCAATCTCCTCCATCTGTCTTACATGTCTGTTTGGAAAATTAGGTATAATAATGCATTTAAAGCCCAGAACACAGCCCTATAAACAATAATATTATTTAGTGGCAGTAATAATAAGCAGTAAAATGAAAAGGGCTTTTCTTGAAAGTAAATATATTCACAAATGATTACACATCTGAAGATAACGGACAAGAGAAAAAAGTAGTAAGTGACCAACTTACATTTGTGGCATCCATTATTTACTTCAAAATTTGTATCTTAGGAAATGATATGTATTATGGAAATTTCTTTCTAATTAGCCTGGAGTCCACTCAGAGCTGTCAGTGATACACCAAAATAAAGAAGGTTTATTTAGCTCAAACTGCAAGTCTAAGAAGCGTTTGAGGTGTTTTTTGGTTGTTGTTTTGTTTTTTTGTTTTGTTTTGTTTTTTTTGGTAGTGCAGTAATTTGTTCAAAATTCTGTTTACATGTTGTACTTTACAAATGTAAACAGTTTAAAGGTATCCTTTATTCTATATGGAGAAAATACTTCTATATCAAACAACTGTTTTAAAATGTAGTAATGATTTCAAATAAATGTTTAGGGTAGGAATGGATTAAGTATAGTTAATTTAGTTAAACTTTAACAACTCAATAGGGAGTAAATAACGGTGTCTGCTACAAT
>NW_016828021.1:181213-189371 GCF_001698545.2 Rhinopithecus bieti
TCTTTCAATAAAAGTAGAAACATTTAATTCTTATTCATAACAAACTATTAGTTGATTACCTAGAACAGATGAGGGATACAGGAGAAAGAACAGGACACAGGATTTTGGGGGAAAATATCTACCAAACTCTGTGTGGAGTTTAATGCATTAAATTTTCCATTCCTTTGAAATTTTGTACAATAGAACTAATGAACAGAGACCTAATACAAATGAGCTTAAGCAAAAATAGAATTTATTGGTTCAAGTACTTGAAAGTTCAGGATTAAGACTAGGATTAAGACTGATCATAGGCACACTAAACAATCCAGAAAGCTCCAATGATGTCAATAAATGAGTGAGACTCAGTATCTGCCCCCTTCTCTCCCGCTCCCTCACGGATACCAGAGGAGCATTATACATCATGATACAGATCAACCTGGACACATCTTGTTAATGTATAACCTTTCTTCTACTTCACCTACACCGTTATTACCCAATAGGTCTAAAGGAATGATTTCATAAGGAATATCAAACAATTATGTAATGAGTTTTTATGAAGAATTGATTCCATAGGCTAAAAGTATTATTCATAACAGAATATTTTGAAAGTCTGTAATTATAAAACAGGTACCAACTTTCCAAATTTTTCTTAGTGTATAATCAGCTTTATTGAAGTGTAATTTACATACCATAAGATGTACTCATTTAAAGTGCACAGTTCAATTAGTTTTGACAAATGCATATATCTGTGTCACCTCCTCAATCAAGACATTTAATATTGCCATCAACCCCCAAAAGTTCCTGTGCCTCTTTGTGGTCAATTCTGTCTACCCCTGGCCCCAGCTTACCACTGATCTCATTTCCATCACTAAAGATGAGGCTCCCTTGTTCTAGAATTTTATAGAAATAAAACCATAGTGTCAACTCTATTAAGTTCGCTTCTTTCGTTCATGTTGTTGTAGAGATTCATCCATATTGTACCCTAAGTCAGCAGTTTGTTCTTTCCTGCCTTTTTTGGCTAGGTAGTATTCCATTGTATGAGTATATCAACCTTTGTTTATTCATTTCCATGTTGATTTAGAATAAACTATTGAATTAGTTCTAATTAGGAGATATTTTAAATTAAGCAAGTTCTTATGTGGCTATATGTCTTCATTTCTTTTGGGTAAATCCTGAAAATAAAAGAGATGGATCATAATGATAACCACCCACATGTTTCACTTTATACACAATCATAAATGGTTTTTCAAAGTGTTCATAACAGTTTACATCCCAAACAGCGATGTATAAATTCCTGTTTCTCACCCTGGCCAGCACTTGCTGCTGTTGCTCTGTTTAATTTTAGGCATTCTGGGATGTATCGTGGTACATCATCGTGGTTTTCAAAAACATTCCCCTGCTGACTCACGACGCTGAGTGCTTTCCTGGGTTTCATCTTAATTGTTACCTTTAAATTCCTCATAGTAGATTTAAAAATGGACAAAGCTGCCAGAAAACATTGTCTTGCCCAATGATTAATTAATAGGAAACTTTATTTCCATGTATTTATTCACCATGTGATTACTGAATGTCTTCTAGATGGGCACTGTGTACCTGGTAGGGGTACAAAGGGAACATACCCTGAAGCACTCTCTCCACTCTCTCATGGAGTTTATACTCTGCAGGCTCTTGAGAAATGAATGGCACTTTTGAACTGCTGAGTATGATAAAATATCACAGCTGTCGAATGTTGTATTTCACGGAAACTCAGAATATGTGCACCAAAATAACAGTACTTTAGCCAGAGGTTTGACATGACTGACTGCATATTTTAGAAAACTATTCTTACTCTGTTTAAAACCAGAGCATTTGACTCACCAGTGTACAAATGAGTAGACTGCACAAGCATAATTAAATGTGACCAGCTTCAGCAGCATTATGAAGTTACTAGAAATAAGTTGTTGAGAAAAGCCACAAAAGAGGGCCCTATGTTTATATTTATTATTTCTAAGTTTCTGGTGTTGCGATTTATTTTGAACAACCAAAACCTTAGTGTTTGTGAACTACATTTGTTCTGACCAAAACTTTTGGCTTTTAGTTAGCACCAAGCAGAGATATGATGACCTCTGATTTTTTTTTAAATTAACTTAGTCATAAAACATCTTCTAGGTGTTGTGATTTACTCATAGGCTATTTCAGCAGAACTCAGCAGACTTCTTTTCCAGAATTTACAATATGTTTAATGACTGATCTTTCTCAGTGAGTTTTAATGGTATATTACAGAGATAAACCAAGATTATATTGACCCATCAAATTTTTTCCTTCATTCAACCTTTTGAATTTATGTAGACATTTCTATGTTCAGTTTTAAGGTTAACATAACTTTGTGATTCAGGCACCCTTTGCCTTCCACTAGGAAGTAGGAGGGAGTCATATCATAGCTTTCTCCATGTCAATCTGGGAATCCAGGTGATAACAGAGAAGATAATATCAGGGAGGATTAAAATGCCTCAAGAGTGAAATTAGGTATTTGGAGCGTGCTTTTAGCTATAAGAGTGGAAGCAAAATTGGACATGAGGTGTAGCTGAGCAGGAAAGTTTCAGTTGGAGTAATAGAATGGCTAAATAAAAGGGCCACTGAGGAGCAGTTGACCCTCCTAGATGGGGGGACTCTACACAGTAGAGGCTGGGCTCTGGTGGCTGAGATGGCAGGTGTCCAGAACCACCTGTGAGCTATGGTGCAGGGCAAGATACCAGGTACCTCAGAAAATAACCCATAGTAAACAGGGTTGGAATAAGTGAGATAGACATTTGAGAACAAGGGAAAAAGCTATGGACACAGCAAAGCTAAAGTATAAGGTAAAGTCACAGAAAAAAGGCTGGAACCCAGAAATCACAGTGTCAGGGTGCAACCAAGAGGAAATTTGAGCTCCTTCAATTTTGACCCAGCACTGGACTGATACCAGGAACTGGAATGGCGTGGACCTCATCAGCAAGATGAGCTGCAGGTTAGAAGGCAGCGATGACAGATAACTTGCTAACATCCTCTGAACTCTGTTTTGAGGCTTGTGCTCTCAGTCCAGCAAGCAAGAATACTTTTCTGAACTTGACTTAGCTCCCCACACTGCTGCTCTGTGTTGGGTAGTGAGAGTGAAGAGTGAAGTGTAGCGTTCAGCTGTCTCAAAACAGTCATGCCCCAGAAACTACTGAAGCAAGAAGGGCTTGGCTTGCCCTTATAGTCAATGCCTTTCTGACCCCCTTTCCAGTTCGTAGAACTTGCCACATGTGATAAGTCTAAAGAGAAACACAAACACAGTGCTACCCTTAGAAGCGACTGACACTTTTAACGGCTCTTTGCCTCCCCAGAGAGGAGAGCTGTTCTACCTTTAGTCTTCTTTTAGCTACTTCTCTTCTTTGCCACTGTCAGAAGGCATGCCCTGCTAAGATGCTCTTCTAATTCCTACTGCCACTTTCGTCTCCAAAAAAAAAAAAAAAAAAAGAAAGAAAGAAAAATGAGCAAAGTATGGTATTCTCCCTCTCCTCATTTCTCCCAGCACCACAGCTTTCACCACCAAACAGCCTGCTTCTCATAACTAAAGTGATTCAGTCACAGCCGCAATCATTGGCTGCTCATGGATCTTTACTCTTTATTTATTTATTTATTTATTTATTTATTTATTTATTTAAGACGGAGTTTTTGCTCTTATTGCCCAGGCTGGAGTGCAATGGCGTGATCTCGGCTCACTGCAACCCCCGTCTTCCAAAGTACTAGGATTACAGGCGTGAACCACCGGCCCAGCCGGATCTTTACTCTTGATTGCACATACAACAAACATTTGAGATGCCTAAAGTTGCTCAGAATCTGACCTCATGTTTACAAATAACTGTCGAACAACACACTAGATATTTAGTAGAAACATTCACAGACCAGCAAAATTCAAGAGGCAAACTTCCTTCTTCCCTTCCTCCCTTCCCTCCCTCCCTCCTTCCCTCCCTCCCTTCCTTCCTTCCCTCCTTCCTTCCCTCCTTCCTTCTTTCCTTCCTTCCTTTCTTCCTTCTTTCCTTCCTTCCTCCCTCCCTCCCTCCCACTTATACATCCATCTATTCTTCCAGTCAGTGTTTAAATAGCTATGTATACATCATATCCTTAATATCATAAATACTATTAATTCAGTGGTTAATGACTGAGCATATACATTGCCTGGAACTGTTCTAGGCACTGAAGAGACAGAAAAACAAATGTCTCTGGAAAGGGCTCATGAGCCTTCATCTCTAGTTAGGACTTCCCAGTAGCTAGATATGAGTGCATCTAAATGCCTCTGCAGCAGCTCATATTCAGTAGGCTTACAACTGAACTCATCCTGTTTGCCTTTCAGCAAAATCATAATGTCACTATCTGTTTCAAAAATCTTCAGTGGCTTTACGTAAATTACTGAATATAGTCCAAATTTTGCTTAATATTCATGGTCTTCTATGTGAATTTTCAGCATACTTTGTTACTATTTTCTATTACTAATTGCATATATTCCTTGCTCCATTGCTGTCACTTAATTTATGCTTTCTGAAGCTTTGCTTATGTTGTTTCTGTTGACCAGAATGGTGTGTATGTGTGTGTGTGCGTGTGTGTGTGTATGTTTGTGAGAGAGAGAGAGAAACATATTAGAGAAAAATATGTTCATCATCTACTCAGTGAGTATACACACTCCAAATATTAGTGAGACTGAGATGGAAATTCTAAGTTTACTTTTGCCTTCATCATAGCTCCCTGTGTCTCTCATGGAGTGGGTATATGAATGTATTAATACTGTATTAATATACTAAGACTGACTTTTACATTAACATTCATGTATTTTTTTCATACAACATAGCCCTTAAACATAGCCACCCACTCTATTTGGTGCTTGACTGAAAAATCTGTTCTTTGTTCCAACGACAGAGGAAAATCTGGCCGTAATGAGTTCATTAGATCATCACTTACCTGGCCTGTGAGTAGAACTGTATATGCTGTGCTTTGTGGATTAATTAAAAGATATTTGGCTGGGCACGGTGGCTCACGTCTGTAATCCCAGAACTTTAGGAGGCTGAGGCGGGCGGATCACCAGGTCAGGAGATCGAGACCATCCTGGCTAACATGGTGAAACCCCGTCTCTACTAAAATACAAAAGGAATTAGCCGGGCGTGGTGGCGGGCGCCTGTAGTCCCAGCTACTCAGGAGGCTGAGGTGGGAGAATGGCGTGAACCCAGGAGGCAGAGCTTGCAGTGAGCTGAGATCAAGCCACTGCACTCCAGCCTGGGTGACAGAGTAAGACTCTGTCTCAAGAAAAAAGAAAGATCTTCAGGTGTTACTTTGAATATACACCATTATTACCATCCTCTCCAATCTTACAACTCAATGCCTGATAAGATATAACTTTATGGTGCTATTATTATTTATATATCTCCCATGAAGTTATATCCTCCTTGAGTACAGCATCTGTGACAATAATCCCCCAACCACCTAGTTTGAGCCTTCTACAGTGTTGGGGCCTAAGGGTTGGATGAATTAATGGCAGGTACATAAAATGGTGACTGTCGAAGCACAGGAGGATACACAGGAGGAATATACAGAAACAGACACTTTGGGGCTTTCTGTTTTGAAGGAAACCTCTAAAGCCTTATTCTATTCAAAACAGAACTTGAATACCATTTTTCATAAGCACAGGCATGTGCCTGGAGTTGGGAAGAGGAAAGCAGGAAAGAGGAAAGTGATTAGGCTTACAGATGTACCTTGAACAGAAAATCTTGATTGGAATCTACTATCTAAAGATTAAATTATGCAAAGGAAAAAATTCACATCAGTTTCAGCAGCATTCAGGAAGTTTCCAACGTGTATTCCAAGAGACAAGACATTTGTCATTAATGCCGTTTCAGATAACTTTACAATCAAGGTACTAACCTTCTTCTGTTAGTATTTTCAAAGCAGCTTGAAGTTTATTGATTTTCTCTGGTACTGGATGATTAATTTTATTCTTTAGGAATCTCATGAAAATTATTCTAAGCCATATACCATAACGCCAGCAGCTGGAATCCACAATGCAATCTTCTTCTGTTTGCTAGTTATCTGTGTTGAATAACCTCGTAAGAACATAACTGCTACGAAAAGCTTAGTTCAAAGATCCTTTGGCTTATCACAATTTGTAATTACTTTAGTTGCATTTGTTTTCTTGATTTCTTCTATAGGTCTTTATAAAGAGGTCAGAACCATGAGGACCAGACCATGATTGCCTTGCTTCCTACAGTATTCCCAACATCTAAGATAATACTGTCCACAGAGCATGAGGTTTAATAGCAGTTTGTTGAGTTAAAGAATTGATGAACGAGAACTACCTAAGTCAGCTGGTTTGACGTCAACCAAGAAATTTCTCCATTTGCCTTGAGATTCAGCCTCAAAGGACTTGGTCATTTTAAGGGCCAGAAGGCCAGGAAAAATTGCCTACGTGGCTTGACATGAAACAGAAAGTGCTGTAAAACTCAGCCACAATGATTTATTAATATTCTAAACTGTAATGTATAACTCTGATAAAAATGTTTCATCTTCCTAAATCTAAATACTTTGTTTTCAATTAATTTTCACACTTGAATGATGTGTCTTCGTTTACTCTAAGTGGCTGAGAGTATGTGGGAATGTTGAAGACTAATCATTGAGTAAGAATGCTGAGAACAGTAGAAGAGGGAGCAACCTCCCAAATCTGATGTTTAAAGGGAAAAATCATATTTAAATCCTAGAGTACTAAAAGAAACCAGTCACAAAGACGAGGATAAAACTCTTTGGAAATTCTTCAATTTTTTTTTCCTTAGTGAAGCTCAAATTTTACCAGAGTAGATAAGGATTTCTGATGGTTTGTGCAGTGTGAGTGTGTTACAAATGATAAATCATCATATGGAGAGGGGCACACACATTTTTAAAAAGGTCATAATGTAGTAACGTTTGCTATAGAAATGGTTCTTGAAAAGGAAAGGGTTTGCGGCGTATTTAGTAACCCATCGTGTCTTCTCTGAGGACGTCCAAGAAGAGGAGGGAGAGAAAGAGAGAGAGACAGAAATGACCCAGTAAAGAATCCTGGTAAACATACTAATCAGACCTCCTGATGGTATTTACTAGCAGAAAGGTAACGAGTCTCTTTTCTGTGGCATCCTTTTTGCAGGGTATATCTAGTCTGTCTAGGTTGCTCATAGCAATTGAATGAGAAACTTATTGGTTTGTGGGATATGGCCCAGTGGAAAATGTTAGGTCAACGATATAATTATGGAGGAAACAATGGGAGTTGTTTCGTAACCACAATGGCTTCCTTGTGGAAACGATGGCCTACATGCATCACTAAGAAACCTCAAACACTAAATCTGGACCAGCCCACATCCTCATGTGGCACAGGATGTGAGGAGCTGCACCAGGGATTGCAGACATTTTTGTGAATTGCCTTTATCATCACCTGCATCCTTTGAATTATTAGGAAAGCTGGATACTTCATAAGAACTCTGATTTTTGTGAGTCTGATATGGCAGTCTGGCTCTTTGTGTTATCTGAGGTCTGGAAATAATTTTAAATGAATAATAGGCATTTTTCCAGAAAGTCAATGTAATATTTCCTCCACAACGGTAAACTGGAGGTACTCATTACAAAGAGCATTGGGACATCAGTAATTCCCTTGTTTTATTCAGAATGTCTAAAAGTTTCTCTCATTAAAAAATATACTCAGAGAAACTGTCTTATGGGATTCAGACAATTTTGAGTTGTCTAGACAAATAGGCTGCAGAAACGAAGGGAATTTAAAATGGATTACTATTTTCAAATTGAACATAATTTCTTTTTATAAAATAATTTTATATCTATCAGTAACAACTTGGATCTAATCAGATAGAAAGGTTTATGTATGGGAGGAGAGATTGAATTGTCCTTAGGAACAGTAAGTGGATGTAAATGTCAAAGAAAAACAACAATAATTTGTACCTTCTCTTTAAGTCTTCACGAAAAGCTTATTATATAGAAAACAATAAATAAGGTAATAAAATATACCTTATCACCTTGAGAGATTGAACTGGAAACTAAGAAGAATTCCTTTCTGGAAGGAAATCTAAAGAAAAAGAATAGCATTGTTCTTCAGAATAACCTGAAGCAAATATCTATGGTTGCTAGAAGTAAAATTTTATTTATTTATTTATTT
>NW_016828021.1:189395-200700 GCF_001698545.2 Rhinopithecus bieti
TTTATTTATTTATTTATTTATTTATTTATTTATTTCCTTATTTTTTGAGACAGTGTCTCACTCTGTTACCCAGGCTGGAGTACAGTGGCGTGATTTGGGCTCACTGCAATCTCTGCCTCCTGGCAGAGTAATCCCCCCACCTCAGCCCCCCAAGTAGCTGGGCCCTCAGTCATACACCACCCTGCCCAGCTAATTTTTGTATTTTTTTGTAGAGATGGGGTTTCACCATGTTGCCCAGGCTGGTCTAGAACTCCTGAGCTCAAGCTATCTGCCTGCCTCAGCCTCTCAAAGTGCTGATATTACAGGCCTGAGCCACCATGTCCAGCCATAAGATACTTAATTAACTTACTGAAAACCAAGTTCAAGGATCCTTATTATGTCACCTCTCCCTACCAGACCTGTCAAAGCTGAACTAGCTTTGGCCAGGATATTTGGCTCTTCCTTGATGTTCAGGGCATCAGAAACTAAACTAGAGCTTAGGGGAGTGGAAGCAGTAGGAATGTCCTCTCATTGCCTGGCATGATGGCTGCCACGAACTTCTTGGAATTAAAGAAAAGAGAGTGACATTATCAGTAATCTTTTAAGAGATACATTTTCAGTGAGATAAGTAAGACAGTTATCAGGTGTCCCAATTTTTCGAGAAATAGACTTTTAGCTGATGTTAGGAGAATTACATTTCCTTACCACAACTATATTGTGCCTTTGTGCCAGTTTTATAATTAAATTGCTGAATCTTAGCAGCCAGGTATTTCCTGAAATCTTACGCAGAAGAATTTTGCTTCTTTTCTATGTTGGATTCATTTTCAATTTTACTTGATGTATTCTAAGAAACTATGAAAGATGTAAATAAAGTCTATATTTTCCTTTAATCATGGTTTTTCTATTTCCTGAGTATTTGAAGCAAATCTATCTTTCCAGAGTCACATGTTTGTTTTTCAGTGGACCTTCCTGATAAAGAGCTACAGATGTACTTCAAGGATACCTAAAGACAATAATCATATTACATCTATGTAATCAAGAACGCAACTTGCTGTCTTGTTTCTTATCAAAGGATTACATTTGCCATCTGTTCATAAGTTAGTTTTTGATTGTTTACAACATGTGACTGAACTCACCTCTTGGTCCATCAGGTATAATTATTAAGATCCAGGCTAAGATTTTTATCTGAAACTCTAAGGAAACCAACTACGGAGTATATCTAGAAACACAAGAGCCAATTAAGAAAAATAAGAGTAGAAAATTTAAATATGATTACATTAAAAAAAAAGAACAAAAGCAACAATCCATGATTATCCTGTGCTAATGTGGGCATTAGTTTTCTGTTTTATTTACATGGAGAGAGGTCAAAATTAAGGTGCAAGTCAAACCTATAAGACTTCAAGTCTTACAGATTTAGGACAGGCCATGAAACACTTGTAGATCTGAAATGACTTGGAGAAGCTACAGAGAAGGCAGCCATTCATCAGGCTTTGGAACGCTAAACAACATCAGAATGCAAATTTCCTTCTGCCTGGAATTTTGCTTCTTTGAATACTTTAAGGAAATAGCTTATTCAGAAAAAAACATTCTTTAAAATGAGGGGGGAAAGTAAGGCAAGAAAAATAGTGCAATCTCTCAGAAAATGTCAGGCAAGCAAAGAGTTAGGAGTGGAAGAACAAATAACTATTTGGGTAGAGGATTGGTGCCTGACTGTCCCAAAGCAGCTGCCATCATTACAAGTCCTTTGGCAGCCAGTTTCAGGGGGTAAGAGGAAGGTACCCTTATGTCCCCTTGCTTCTGTCCATTCTCAAATATTAAAAACAGGTAGGGTGACATTATTCCATCGGTCTCAAAGTTAACATGTGCATTTGTTTTCATGCCACAACTATGTGACTGTTTAAATAATCCTCTGCCTCCTTCCAAGTCTAACAGACAGACTTACTTAATATTCTGGAACTTTAATGTTCTGTAGCTAACTCCGATAAAGACACTAAAGGAAGGATGCCAAGGAGACTTGGATCCAGAATCCAGTTCTGATGAAGGGTTTATTTCTTTGGAGCAATAAAAACTCGTGATTTGATGGAATTGCCCTGAAAGGTTAATTTCTAGAGAACGATTTCCTGCCTACAGTTATAATACTGATGTCTTAGAGGAAGGAGTCCCTTCTAGAAGCATCTTTCATTTTTTTAATATTGAAAGAACTTTGGATGATCCAAAATAGTATTTTTTCTTAAAAGTTCCCCTTCAGGGTTACTTTTTAAATCTGTTTTTAATGGTGATTAATTCACTCACTTCTCAGCTTTTTTTCAATGTCCTTAGACCATGATTAACTTTTGCACTGTGACAAAACCTCGGCTATCCCAATCCTCATTACGCAAGAGTATCAGCTGCACAGTGACAAGTGACTTTCTGCTACTGTCTGTGCGACTTTAGTGAAGATGTCTACACGAATGCAGTCATCGATACATTGCTGTTAGCTGGTTATTACATCGCAAATGCCAGATAGTAACTCTGCAAGACTTGCTATCCTTTCCTTATTGAAAATATTCCTTTATTAATGGGGAAAAACACTGTATTCAGAAAACGTATTTGTTAGCATGGCTAAGACCACCAAAAGAATTCCATACGTTTAGACAGGTTTGCCATTTGTTAAGCTCAATATTTTAGAACTATCAGCAAGCACACCTGTATCTGAAAATTATATTTCAAAACAAAATTCTTGATCTAGAGAACAATCACGTTTTGAAATTGGATGTTGCTTTTGGGTGTCATTTTTATGAAGTTAATATTGTCCCAAGTAATACCATACTGCTCGAGGTTGTGTTTACTTAGCTGTCCCCAAAAGAGTTGCGAAGTTAAAAAGAAAAATAAATACTGTGAAGTGAAGGGAGAGTGAATTATAAAACTTTATCAAGTCCACTAAATCTACTCTCTACAAACTTTGTACATAAGCCACTCTAACCAGGATTTGTGACATAATTTGCAGAGTCCAGTGGAAAATGAAAATGTGAGGCTCCTTGTTTAAAAATTTCTAGAAATTCCAAGATGGCAACAGCACAGCACTACACCAGATGTGGGATCTTTCTAAGCACAGGAACCAGTGTGGACTGGATGGCCACGAAGCTGGCCCTGGCTTTAATAATACTACTGTTTGCTATTAATATTATTAGGATTAATTATTATTTTGAGGCAGGGTCACTCTCTGTCACCCAGGCTGGAGTGCTGTGGCATGATCTTGGCTCTCTGCAATCTCGACCTCTTCGGTTTGAGCGATTCTCCTGCCTCTGCCTCCCAAGTAGCTGAGACTACAGGCTTTTGCCACCATGCCTGGCTAATTTTTGTATTTTCAGTAGAGAAGGGTTTTTCCATATTGGGCAGGTTGGTCTCAAACTCCTGGCTTCAAGTGATCTGCCCGCCTCGGCCTTCCAAAGTGCTGGGATTACAGGCATGAGCCACTGTGCCCGGCTGCTATCAAATTAACACTGGTGGATCTTTTGAGAACAAAACTAAACTTTAACAGTAAACATTTGAAATGTGACAAATTATCTAGGAAGATGCCTTTTTGTTTTTGTTCTTCAAATCTACCTCATGTCTGACACCCCTACAGAGATGATGCCCAGGAAGATCAGTGCCCCAAGTCACTACGCTAAAGTCTCCTGACACTTCTTATCACTCATAAATTTAAGCTGTCACCATCCAAGCTATCAGGGTTAATTTTTCCGCCTGAGGTCACAGCTACCCTATACTTCTCATTTTTCACCCCATTTACCTGCTGCGTAGGCATCTATTTAGAGTTTACAATCTTGAATTTTAGGTAAAGATCTCAGGGAAAACATAAATGAATAGATAATGGCAATTGATGTTAATTTATTACCTTCTATTGTCTGTCTTTCCGTGTTTATGCCTAAACCATGTTTTGAGTTTTAAAAAAACTTTTTATTATGAAAATTTCTAAGCATGTGAGAGTTGAAAATATAGTCCACATGGATCCATCACTAAGCCTTATAACCATTAATTGTTTTGCCATTTTTGTTTCATTTGTTCCCGTCTATTCTCCCTGCTCCCATTTTATTTTGGCTGGGATACTTTCAATAAAGCTTCAAATATCAAGTCATTTACCCAAATTCTTCAACATGAATTTTTTTTTCTTATGTAATGCAATGCATTATTTCTTCTACTAAAATTAGTTTAAGAAACCCATATTCTCATCCAATACATGATTCATATTCAAACATCCCCTAATGTCTAAACAATATTTTTTAAGAGGTTTTTGAATCAGGATCCAAAAATGTTTCCCTCATTGCATTAGCTTTTACATAGCCCTTGCTTCTTTAAAATAGTAACAGAACCACACCTTTACCTTTTAATTTGTTTTTATAAAATTTGTTTCACTACAAGTCACAAAATGATGCTTTCCTATTTCTACCATTTCTCCTGTTCAGAAAACTTCACTGACATCTTAAGTTCTTTTGGTTAGTCCAAAGAGCAATTTCTACTGAAAGGACAGAAGACGTGCTTACTCTTCCCTGTAAGTATCAAGTTTAAGATGATGAAAGATGATGAATTGGTGCCTTAGCAGCTTCCAATCATGTCTAGTACATTTTGTTTTGTTGCTCCAAATTTTTAAAATATTTTTTGACAGTCACTATGAAATCACGGAGATATAATTTGTTTTAATTGGTTGCAGCCATTATTCTTTTTGATTTTCAATTTGTCTCATCCTTTGTCTGCAGGAGCCTTTTTAATCTGGCTTCTAGGTTGTTGTTTTTTTTTTTTTTTTTTTTTTTTTTTAATGACACCATTTGCCTTAGTATTGTATTTAGAGCTGAAGCAAGGGCTGCAGTGGTACTCATGGCTGCGAGGTTGCCAGTGCTTCCAGGCAACCGACTCAGCTTAAAAGTGAGGGACAAAAGCCTGAGTTCACACTGATGTTATGTTTCCTATCTTTTTTTTTTCTCATGTTTCCTATCCTTTTAAAGGTTTGCTTTTTGAATACATTAATCCACATTAACTGTTACTTTCTGACCTTAGATTTCCCTCAAAGTTCTAATTATTGAGCAGTAAAGCCACTTCTCTTTTGACTCCTAATTCATCCTTTAGTTTGTACCAAGCCTCTTTGTCACTCAGCCTTCAGGTTGTCAAGTCCCTAAATTCCATGTAGTCAATTGTGTGACCTTCATCTCTTTTGCAAAGTCCTGAGAGAATGTCAAGAAGAGACTACTTGGGTCCCCATTACCGAAATATTCTTCATGCTTCTCAATCTGTTTTATCTTGAAGATAATCTAAATTTTTCCCCAAATTTCTTCAATTTCTGTGTCATAAGTACATAGACATGGCAATTAACTCATCAACATTTCTAGTTCTAATTATTCTTATAGTGCATTTACATAATTTATTTTAATTGCATCCATCATAATCGAATTGTAGTGATTTAGTCTGCATATAATTTTTAGTACAGGGGAATGCCTCCACAATTATTCAGGTTATTAATAGTCATTGCTTCAGAACTGAGGTAAATTCTAAGTGTCTAGGGACTCAGAAAGAGAGTATTTCACACAAACTAATTCAGCTGCATGGGAATTAGACGCTGTGCATAGTGACAGGTAGAGTCTCAGAATTAGTTTCAGTCTATTAGAAAAGCTACCTAAGAAAAATTCCAAGGAGCCTGCCCTTGTCTTACTTGATTATGCCAGTCTCCTTCTCTGATGGGTAATCAGCTTTTAAATTCGGTTCAAAATAGAAATAAATTAAAGACTAGGTTCAAATCACAGAAGAGAAAGAACCTCTACATATAATGGATTATGTTTCCAGAGAACAAGAGCATTCTGATGCTTCAAGATTGGTATGTAACAGAGTAGAATATATGATCAGCTTTTTTCAGTAAACACTACATTTAGCTTAGGAGCTAAAAGATAAATTGGTCCAGTTGAATCAAGGCTGGACAGCAGGATACGAATACAGTGAATTCTGCTCTATAGAAATTGGAAGGAGGTTTTCCTTTTTCTGTTATTCCATGCCATGCCCTCTGACTGTTTGCCATGACACAAAAACACCACTATAGCAAAATCTATTCAAAATAATGTGGCATTTAAACTCTTTAAATCAGGAAGAAAATTCTGGCAAATAGTTTGATCCCAGGAAATGTAACATTTATAAAGGCATGGCTCACGACGCTATGATCACATCTGGAATTGGACTGCTATGAAAACTGACCTCAGCGAACAATTTAATTACAAAGCAGCCTGCCACAACTTCAGATATCTACTTTTCAAAACCCAGGTGGACATTAAGAGTTCATTTTTCCACCTCTCATTTTCTAGAGCTTCCAGATGAATTGTCTGCCTCATGCAATTATCAAAGGCCCCTTCCTGTACACACACAGGAGCTCACCCTATTGACCAGGCTCCCAGCTGAATGAATGACGGTTCCATTTTCATGAAAGAAATAGGAAAGGGACCAAACACTGCCTGTCACTATTCAACTCGTTCGTCTGTCATCATAACTTCTAATGGGAGTGCTTTATCTTAGTCTTTCAGATCCTCTGTAATCTGTACAGGAAAAAAAAAAAAAATGGTTCAGGGAAAATACCTTGAAGGTTACCCTTCAGAAAAAAAAAGTTTGGACCCAAACAGGTTTTCCTGCACAGAACAAATTACTATACATTCTGAAAATATCCTTGTTATGTGAGTCAATAATATGTTCCTTCTGTTCAATTGAAAAGGAAGTCAGTTACGTATCTGTGTCAAAGAAACCGATTGTACAGAACATCGTCTGGTGTTCATTAGACTCATAGTTAGATGAGTAATTTTATATTTTCTCACATGCTCCACAGTCGTCACTGTGACCTTCATTATACAGCAATAGTTCAATGTGTCAGGAACTGGGGATGACATGTTGCTCATCAGAAGAACCTGTGTGTAGATTCCAGATCGATTGCCTCCTATCGTGGATTTGTATATGTACTTAACCCCTCTGGCCTTGATTTTCTCCTATAAATAAAGAGGAATAACGTCATCCCAGCAGTCAAGTGTAAGGATTAAATGCGTAATACAGGTAACCCCCAACCATAGTAACTAGTATAATGCAGGTACTTAAGAGGATGTATTTTCTTAGTATTTTGTAGTAAAATAACAAAAGGAAAAATAATTAGAGAAATATCCAAGTTCGGGGCTGTGATTATCATAGGCTCTCTATATTTTTGATGTCATCATTCAGATTTATTAAAGAATCAACACATACTCAGCTATTGTGCAGCACAAAATGGACAGCTCGTGTTTGCACACATCTGATCCCCTTTTATTCTGGCTCGTGATCTTGGTGTTAAGGGATCATGATTGCCTCTCAAGGTTCAAATTCAAGAGTTCTAGTAATAAAATCTCAGTAACCTATGGCATATTTATCTGAAACTTTATGAAATCTATTTATAACTTGAGCTTGAACAAACTTTCCAGATCACAAATTCTCTATACTTTTAAAGACTAATTTCCTTTTTTTTTTTTTTCTAAATTCATCCTTTGAAGATTTCATGTCAACCACCTAATTCCTCCACTTATCTCTGAATAAATACTTAGTTCAAGGCTAGTATTTTGAGATTTGGTTAAAATAACCTATTAGCAACTCAATAAACAAATACATCAGTTTTCAGATCATTTTGTGTTCTTTAAAATAGAGAAGCTTTCAGATAATTATTTTATAATTGGAAGTAAAAAGAAAATAAAAGATAGGATTTGAGAGATCATGAGGTTTGCCCAAGGTCACACAGCTAATTGTGGCAGAACTTCTAGCCTTTCTCTTCAAAGCCTGGAATTTTCTAATTGTTGTAGTGTAAGCTCATTGCTGGTTCCTTTTCCCCAGGATCATTTTGGCTGATAGCAGGCATTTGATACATGTACAAGAATTAGTAGACCTTGTTCCCATGCTATCCTGAAGCAATCTGGCTCCACGGCTTTGGGAAAGTCACCTGTGAAGTACAGACCTTTCTAAAGAAGTTCTTAAATAATTTGACTTTTTAAAAAAGTAAATGCAATGATTAACTTTACTATGATCATACAGATAATAAATACTTATAGAGGAAATTCAAGCAATAGAGAAAAATATAAAGAGGAAAGTAAAAACCACCCAGTGTTCTCCAAACGAGAAATAATCCAATGCATACCTTGATTAATGTTATTCTGAATCTCTGTGCAGATATACACATATATGATTTTATGTAAATGCAATATTCTTATCCATGCTATTTAATAGCTTGTTCACATCAACGTTTTTTCCACTTAATAAAATTATAAAATTTTAACATTAGAACTTGGTAAGGTTTTTCTATGTAAAATCCAACTTAATACTCAAAATAAATTTTACAGAACTCGGTCCCAGATGAGATATTTGTGCAAGGGCACAAGGCTGTTATTTGGTGGGACTGCAGTGGAACAAGGTTTCCATGCAGACAATTTTAACTCAAGGCAATCCTTTATAATGGCTGTATTGCATCCGCTGAATGAATTTCTAGGATCTATTTTAAATAAATACAGATGGGTAATGAAATAGCTTTAAGGTTTCTGATATTACAAAGATCTCATTGATAAACATCAAATATATTTGTGTGTATTTGATCAAACATCTCCTTGGATATAATTCCAAATATATAATTTTTGGGTTAAAATGTACATATCTCCAATTGACAGATTAAACATTATGCTTTGATAGAAGAGTAATTTCTCTACATCCTCAACAATGAGTGTTACTGATATTAAAGTAAGCAGAGATTTACTTCATTAGCATAGACTCTTGCTTTTGGTTTTGTAATGCAGAATTAAAAACATAAAGTTGCTGTGGCCCATTTTAAAATTTAATAAATGTTTACTAAGTTATCTTAAGAGTAGATATTGTGGGGAAACAAGAATGCTTGCTTCATAAATCTCACAATATAACACCTGAAAAATCATCATTTTTGGGAAATAGTAAGGATCATTCCACATATTGCTGGTGAAAACAGTAATATTATGGATAGAAATGGTACAACACACACCAAAATCTTTTATATGTTCATATCTATGACTCAGTAATTTCACTAGTTGGATTCAATTTTCAGAAAATGACAAGAGATGTGTTCTCAAAAATACTTATTTTAATATTACCTATGAAAGTAAAAAATGGGAAACTTAAATAGACACTGAATAATTCTGATTCATAAACACATATTTGTATAAAATGCAAGAAAATTTGCCCAAAACATTTATGGTGGTTAGATTACATATTTTTATTTTATTCTTTTGACTTCTATCATTCTTCCCCCCTCAAATATTGTACAACCAATTGCATTTCTTTTATGCAAAAACTAAAAACCTACTTCATATTTCATCTTTGTCCAATCGTTGATACTGATCTCAGAACCTAACAGTTTCCACTTAATTCTCACTCATTGTGAGTCCTATAAACAATGTAGATGACTTATGTCTTGTTATGATCCCTGCATGCGGATCTGTAGGAAATGTTTCGTCTGGTCCCCTTCCTTTTTGTTTCAGTCTGCCCAGTTCCTTTCCCTATTCCCCCTAATTCTAGTGGATCTTCTCATTAGGTGAGCCTGCCTGCCATGACACAGAATATTCAATCTTGTCGACACACTCTTTAGTCCAGGAAGTGGCATGGGACCCAAGATGGGCCCATCAGAGCCCTTTGGATGTAGAGAAATTTAGGTTCAGGAGCCCTGAGGTCGAGGGAGGCATGCTGGTAACATGCTTGCCCATGAATGTAGCATAAAGACAAGAAAGACAGGTAGAGCTGAGGTGCAGGGAGAAAAACATGCTCCTAATGGCATCTTGTGAATCCTTGGATACACCCGTGCCTGAAACTAGTGCCAGTCTAAAGCCTTCTTAATTTTGTGGACCCTAAAATATCCTTTTTCTTTAAGCAAGTTTGAGTTGCAGGTCTGTCACTTATCATTAAGAGTACCGGCCGGGCGTGGTGGCTCAAGCCTGTAATCCCAGCACTTTGGGAGGCCGAGAGGAGCGGATCACTAGGTCAGGAGATCGAGACCATCCTGGCTAACACGGTGAAACCCCGTCTCTACTAAAAAAAATACAAAAAACTAGCCGGGCGTGGTGGCAGGCGCCTGTAGTCCCAGCTACTCGGGAGGCTGAGGCGAGAGAATGGCCTGAACCCGGGAGGCGGAGCTTGCAGTGAGCTGAGATCCGGCCACTGCACTCCAGCCTGGGCGACAGAGCAAGACTCCGTCTCAAAAAAAAAAAAAAAAAAAAAAGAGTACCAATAAAGAGTCCAATCAAAAGGGGTGACTTACCTTTCAACTCTCATATGCTATGCAGCATGCTTTTCATTCATCACATCTTAATGTGCATGATCAGAAAAAAAAAAAAATTAACTCATGTTCAGTAAGTTTCTCACATGTCCCTTTACCTTGGAGTGACTTAGACTCTCTTTTGTATATCTTTACTTCAAAAAACTTCTAATGTACAGCTTAACCCATGAATCTTTCTTAAACATCATTGAGTTCAAAGTTCTAACTAGTTTTTCTTAGCTTGTTGTCAAGGTGATTTGCATTTGTATCTCCATCTTTCCCACATACCTTGATGCAATCTGCAAGATAAATGAGAGTGTTCTTTTCTATCTTGCAAATCATTAGATCTGATTATGGCTCTTGAATGGAAAAGCATTCAGCCTGGGAGCATGCTAGATGAGGGACTGACTGCTGACACCCTACTTGCTGTTCTTCCATTTTCAGAATGCACCCTTCCTCCATTTTCGGAACGCACCATCCTTCCATTTTAGGAATGCACTGGCAAGTCCAGGGTCACACAGTGCAAAACAAGCTTCATCTCCAACTGGGCATGACGGCTCAACACAGTAATTAATTGCTCTCAAGGAAATCTCCTTAAAGCCACTGTAGACTTCAAGTTGTCCCAAACTAATTAGAAAAGGGTCATAATATTGTAATTAAGTTGTCAATCACACAAGAAATAAATTTGTATGGGGACAAATGCTGATGAGGATGTGGGCAAGGGGAAAGGATCAAACACGGTTGGTGGGAATGTAAAGTAGTACAGCCATTATGGAAAACAGAATGGAAGTTTCTCAAAAAACTAAAACTAGAACTATCATAGGATCCAGCAATCTCACTGCTGGGTATATATGCAAAAGAAAAGAAATCAGTATGTTGAAGAGATCTCCGCACTCCCATGTTTATTGCAGCACTGTTCACAATAGCAAAGACATGGAAGCAACCTAAGTGTCCACCAATGCATGAATGGATGACAAAATGTGCTGTATATACACTTGACAATATTACTCAGCCATAAAAAAAAAAAAAAAAAAAAAA
>NW_016828021.1:202639-213420 GCF_001698545.2 Rhinopithecus bieti
AAAAAAAAAAAAAAAAAAGAAAAAGAAGTTCATTGAATATATTATTCTTATCTCCACATCTCTAGCTATGGATTTTAAAGATTCCTCTACTTGGAAACTACAAAAGTGATAAGGTTCAAAATGAAAAGGATCTTAATAATTTCAGTTTAATAGAAAAGAATGATTGTGCTGACAAAAACTCCTGAATTGATTCATTGCATGCCCCGACCTCCTTTATATTAAAGATGTCCTCTATGCAGACAAGTTTTAGTTTGACTAGTAGAGAAAGAGCATTTTTTTTTAAAAAAAAAAATCTTTTTACCAAGTAATGCTGACTTCATTATAGTTACATTTCTCCATTAGTTATAAAGAAATATATCCTGGCTATCTGAAACTAAGAACTGAATGTAAATCACATTACAGTTTCATGTTAAGACATCTTGTAATTGGAATAAAGCAACACACACTATGGAATTTCAAGCAAAGGAGAATTCAGTCTTCTGTTCAGGATGTTTATGATTGGCGTTGGTTGATGGTTGACAGGGATGTGTGGGTTGAAGTTTTCTCTCTTAACATATTCAAAATTGTGTCTAATCAATGTGTTGCTCATGAAGTCCACATGGTAACATCAATATTCTTTGATATTATGCCACATACTTGAACTGGAGAGGAAGATTGCCTTCCCTGAAATGGTAAAAATGTATCAGGCTGAGCTTTTAGCTGAAAGCCAGTGATGAAAATGACAGCGTCTTATCCTTGTAGAGCTCTTTTGTGTCTTAAAACAACTTTATAAGGATCATTAGGCTTCATTTGATTCAGTCAGAGAAAGGCAGAATGACTTGAGAAATTGATTTGCCTAAACTACAATTTCACTGTAGAAAGAAGATTAGAACCCAAACAACCTGATTCTCAGTCCAAGATCTCTGAGTTAGAGTACCAACATAATATTATTTTTTTCTCTCAGAAATGTTTTTATGTTAACTTATGTAGGATATGGTTCACCTAAAAAGGTGAACTAGGTGTCCCTTGACCTTCTATTTTTCTGGTTCTTTGGTTAGATAGTGTTATGAACAGGATCGTGTCCCCCCAAAATTCACACGTTAAAGCCCTACTCCCCAATTTGGAGGTCTATATTTGGAGATGGGCCTTTAAGGAGGTAATTACAGTTAAATGAGGTTGGGAGCAGGGGATGCTCCCTGATCTGATAGTACTGATATCCTTAGAAAGAAAGAGAGCTCTCTCTCTGCAGGTGTGCACAGAGGAAAGGCCATGTGAGGATACAGCAAGAAGACAACCGTCAGCAAGCCAGGAAGCGAGCCCTCACCAGAAAACAACCCTGAGGGTACTTTGATCTTGGACTTCTAGCCTCTGGAACTGTGAGAAAATAAATTTCTGTTGCTTATGTCATCCAATCTGTGTTATTTTGTTATGGAAACCCTTGCAAAGTCATACAGACAATGTTTTCTCAGGGCAAGAACTAAACTTGTTCTCTGACATGAACAATTAGTTCAGTCTAGCATAGCATGAAGGAGAGCACTACATACTTGTTAAAGAAATCAACCGGTTACTGGCATATAAAGTTGAATAATGGTACTATTTCTGTAAGTTTATGTTGTGTTTCTTTATCAACGAACAGACAGTTTATGGCCAGGTCAATTGAAAAGTTGATATTTAATAATAATACCAGGAATTCTGCTTATTGAATTTTAAATTTTCTTTAGTTTGCAAAAAGGGGCAGATGGCTAATATACCTTCTATTTTAGTAATATTGTTTGTCTACCTAGAAATTTACCATACCCACTGATGTTCTTGCTGCATCTCCTAGCCTCGGTGATATCAAATGCTAATCATCAAATTTCTTCAATGGTAATTGTGAATACTTAACTGTGTAACAGGCCCTGTGCTAAGCTCTTTATGGGCATTATCTCATTTAATATTCAAAATAATCTTTTGAGTTAGGCACTAATTAGTATAATTTTTCAAATAAGGAGAAAGAGAGTTGGAGAGATTATGTAACTTGCCTAAGGTCACACAGGTAATAAGGCAGAGGTGGGTTTTGAAACTAGAGAGGTGGGGCTCCAGGGCCCTAACCAACACTCTGCTCCATGGTAGCCATCATCATGGCAAAGACAGGAGGAGACAGTGGGGAGAAGCCATGGAGCTGGGGAAGGAAATAGGGATGGAGATGAACCTGGGACTGAAGAGATGACTGGCAGTGGAAGAGAGGACTGGCATTAAAACACACGAGAGGTCAGTCTGGCTGCTCAGATGGAAAAAAATCACAGAAGTATGAGAGGTCAGGAAGGAGAAAATGGCACTGTACTAAGTGGGAGAAGATGAAATCCTAAATCAAGGCAGCTGGAATAAAGCAGAAAGGTAATTATCAGAGCTTCCTGACTGGACAAGCAGGGTAAGAGCTAGGCATGCAAACAAACCCGTAGGTCTTAAGCTTTGATACCTGGGGAGGACATGATAGCATTAACTGGGAAGATAAGGAATGAGTCTGGGAGGAGAAAGGAAGACAAAGCAAATTTGCTTTGGGGCATCCGGTTTTACAGCCTCACCTAATCCCTGCCTTCCAGCACCAGATTTTTTTATGACCCTGATCAAAGTTGAGCTTCTCTACAATTCACTTACTTAGGATCTTAATTCCACTCAGTGATAGCCACCTATTTCCCTGTTCCAGCTACCATTTGCTATTTGGGAGATTTCTGATACAGGTGTGTTTTCCCAGGAGAGTAAGGACGATGGAATCATAGTGGATGCTGCATATGACCAGGTAACCGAGGAGCTACTAGGGGCTGGCCCATTCTTGTGTTACTCCCAAATTAAAGCAGATGACTGTCCTATTGACTTTGACCTTAGTGTATGTTTAAAACTATGGAAGACTGTGTGTTAGGTTTTCAATATTTTGTTAGTATTTTTGATGATAAATTCTATTATAAAAACTTACGACAGCCAGCATAGACTTTTACTGTGTGGTGAAACTGAAATTCTCATAGGAGCACACACTGTCCACATTTTCCTCCCAATTTTCAGCTTCTTGAGGCTTTTGAATGTATTGGGACCACATCTAGGATGATTTGCTCTGAAATAAATCCATGAAATTCACTCATGTATTAAAGCCTGTTAGAGAAGTCTCTTTTTTCTCTTGTTCTATCTTGAAAACGCTGTGTGTTTGTTTTGTGTAAATACACTCTGTTTCTGAGAAGGGGCAAAGTCATAGCCAAGGACTAGTTTAAGATATGTATTCCAAGCTAGTAGGAAAAGATACATAGAATTCTTAACTTCACTATTCAAGCAGAATATCCAGAATCCTACTCTACATGAGCGAAACATTATTCAAAACCTCATTCTTGGCTCAGAATAGGAGGTATGTTCTGGGAATTTACAGTTGCATTAAAGAGAAGAATATTGCAGAGAAAAGAAAAGAAAGTTATGCCTTCTTTGGTACATATGCAGACAACATATGCTCTGACACTTGCCCACATCCTGTCGAAACACTGATAACAGATTCCAAAGGAATGAGAGAGAGAAAGTTAAGAATTAACAAGCAGCTAGGAGAGTGTATGGTGAATCATTATTCAAAGAGCAAATATACTTGCCTATTATAATAAATGACAAGATGTTTCAAAGAAGGGAAATTGTAGGCCAATTCATGCATTCAAATGTTTTCAAACATCGGTCGTGAGCTGGAACAGTAATAAGTGTTTTGGATGATCTAAAGATGAACCTTATACTGTTTTGCCATTGATATGGTTTGGCTGTGTCCCCACCCAAATCTCACCTTGAATTCCCATGTGTTGTGAGAGGGACCCAGTGACTGAATCATGGGGGCAGGCCTTTCCTGTGTTATTTTTCTGACAGTGAATAAGTCTCATGAGATCTGATGGGTTTATAAAGGGAATTCCTCTGCACAAGCTCTCCTCTCTTTGCCTGCACTATCCATGTAAGACATGACTTGCTCCTCCTTGCCTTCCCTCATGATTGTGAGGCCTCCCCAGTCACATGGAACTGTAAGTCCAATAAACATCTTTCCTTTGTAAATTGCCCAGTCTCCGGTACATCTTAATCAGCAGCATGAGAATGGACTAATACAGTCATCAAGATAATAATAACATAAAATAGGATGGAATCAGCACTGCAGAGACATTTAAACAACATGTTATGAGGAGCAAGAAAGAATGGAGAGATTAACTTAGATTAATATCATGAATTCTAATAACAAAAACCTTATTAGAGGGGGCAGCTTCACTATTATACCCCAGGGTTATTTCAAAATAACTGAACATCTGGCCATCTTAGGAATGACACTACAATGGTAGTATACTGCAGCCATAGTTTTATTTTATTATTATGCTACAAAACTCCATACAAAGGTATGTAAGAATCACGAGTCAAAAGGTGTCCTGAAGAAAGAATTGTTTATTAACTTCTGGTTAAACTCTTGCTTCAAGAAGCTTAACATTTTTCACATATTCTATTTCCATATTATGGAAAATTATTTGCTTCTTAAAATTATTTGCTTCTTATGCCAGCATAGAAGACAACTCTTAATTTAATATTCTTTCAAGATCTCATGTAAGCAAACGGGGCCACAGATTAAACTGCAACCCAGTGGCAAATTGTCTTTTGCAGGACCTATTTTATTTGCCATTATATTCCTGGTGACATTGTCCTTTGTGGTAAGGCAAGTACATGAAGCCAGTGTTTAAAATGACACATAGATCCCTTTTTCAGACCTGAAGAATAGCTCAAGGTCCATCTAGTCATGCACTTATGTAGCAGACAGTGCTGCAGCTAAAGTTGTAATGACCCAAATCTCTTCCTGTCTCTTCTAAACAGTTCTGAAAACCTGAACCCTTGGAACGCTTCCAATCACCATCATCTATGACATTCTTTGGCAGACTTCTCTTTGCCTTCCAGAGCCTCCAGGAGCCAGAAGTGCCTGAGGACTGCCATCTTCCACACAGGCTAGTAACCAATGACCACTGGGGGTGGGAAAATGGCAGCCCAGCCTTTTCTCCTCCAGTTGGGACAACTCTGGCCTCCTGAGGTCCCCTGAGGGACTGGCTGAGATCTACGCCCTGATCTTGAGGACTTCTGCCTGGGCCCCCCCTCTTGCTCCCCTTCGACTCCTTCCCTGTCCTGCTTCCATTGTTTCCTTAGCACACTCCCTTTCATAAACTCCTTTCACACGAATCAAACCCTCATCTCTGGATCTGCTTCCAGGAAAGTTTATTTAAGAAGTATGGTTTCTTTATTTAATAATATGGTTGACATTTTGCTACTTCCAAAAACAATTTGAGGAAGTGACTGACGATATTTTCCCCTAAATTCACATGCTTTTCTCATCTACAAAGTGAATGACAATTTTCTTTCTATTCATAAACCCTATCTTGGACTAACTGAACCTTATCACGATCAACTTAATTCTTTATAGAGAAAAGCTCAGAGGGTCCACTCTTTGTTACTTCTGACAATTTTTTTTTTGTAAGATTATTTAATGAGGTCATTTCTTGCACCAAGCCTCAGTGGGTTTGTGGGGCAGTGCCAGAGAATGACCTGTAGCAGGGTGAGGCATTGCTACACAAATGTGTTTCTCTACCTAAACAGCTATTTTTACTATTTTTGGGGGCCCAATTCCAAAATGACAATATTTAGAATTACTTTTGAGTTTGAAATGTAATACAAACATTTTAAAATCTAAATTTAAAATGCTTGCTGCACATATCATACTCTTACAAAATGTTTTGAAAATCCTTGCATATTACCAAAATAGAATCAGAACCATTTTAACCTGCGAAGTAATAACTCACATAGGAGCTAACCTAATTAATGTATTTCTCTGACCCACAAGTGGACTATGGGACTAAAATAAACCTGAAGCCAGCCTCTCTGTGGATGCCTGGAGAAAGACAGCATTCCCACAGCCCCCTGAGCTCTGCAGAGATGCCAGTCACAGCTACACAGACACCTAGAGTTATGGGCGGAGAAAGCTGTAAGACTGTGTGAAAGATGGCCAGCCTTGGGCGATGTGGTAGACCAAGTCAACACAGTCCGCCCAGCATGCCTCAAATCCAAAAATTCTGAATTCAATATTAAGTAGATATGTAATACACTTAAGTTTTATATTTAATTCAGTATTTATATATATATACTATATATATGTGAAATACATATATATATATATATATTTCATTGATGATATTGATGATACATTTTACTATAGAAATGTATGACAGCCAGCATAGACTTTTACTGTGTGGTTGAAATGGAAATTCTCATAGGAACACGCACTAACCATACTTTCCTTCCAATTTTCAGCTTCTCAAGGCTTCTGACTGTATTGGGACTATATCTAGGACGATTTTCTCTGAAATAAATCATATAATGGGGGTATATGTGTGTTTGCCTCAATCCGTTAGACCCACCTTTCCGTAAGAATCCTGAAAATTCCTATGTTAGTTTCAAGGCTGATAGGGCCAAGACAAGATATGCAATTCCTAGCAGTAGAAACTCACTGTTTTTATTCTACATGTCAATAGCTTATATCTTATTTTTCTACTTAGCGTTTGATAAGGGTAAGGTATTAGAAAACTGATTCCTGAAGGGAAAGTGAGAATGAATAATGTTGCTTTAAGGAGGAGAAAAATAGTAAGAAGGGCATTGAGATTAACAGTGAACACACACAAACGCACACATACACAATAATGATAATGAAAACAATTAGATTTGTAAAAGTATATGGTTTTTCTCTTACAGTTTCTTATTTTACTATCACATTAATCCCATTAAATCAGTTGGATAAATAGTATTCTCCTATTCAAGAAAAAAAGATAAAAAACAAAGATTCAGAGAGACAAAATGACTTGCCTGGAGATTAATAGCTATAATTAAACGCAAAGTAGAACTTTGAGAGGTACAGGCATATCTTGGAGATACTGTGGGCCTGGTTCAAGACTGCCAGAATAAAGTGAATATTGCAAAAACAGTTAGTCACATGAATTTTTTAGTTTCTTAGTATATACAAAAACTACGCTTTGGCCAGGCTCAGCAGCTCACACTTGTAATTCCAGCACTTTGGGCGGCCAAGGCAGATGGATCAGTTGAGGTCAGGAGTTCAAGACCAGCCTGGCCATCATGGTGAAACCCCATCTGTACTAAAAATACAAAAATTAGCTGGGCATGGTGGCACATGCCTGTAATCCCAGCTACTCGGGAGGCTAAGGCAGGAGAATTGCTTGAACCCAGGAGGTGGAAGTTGCAGTGAACTGAGATTGCGCCACGGCACTCCAGTTTGGGCAACAGAACAAGACTTTATCAAAAAAAAAAAAAAAAAAAGTTATGTTTACATTATATTGTGTTTAGTTAGTGTGTAAAAGCATTATGACCAAGAAAATGTATATACCTTAATTTTTAAAATGCTTCATTGCTGAAAAAATGCTAATGATTATTGGAGCCTTCAGAAAGTTGGAAACATCTTCCTAGTGAAGGGTCTTGCCTCTCTTTCGATGACTTCCAATTGATGAGGGCAGTTGTTGTTGAAAGTTGGGGTGGCCATGGCAGTGTCTTAAAATAAGGCAACAATGATGTTTGCCACATCAGTTGACTCTTTCTTTCATGAACTATTTTTCTGTAACATGTGATGCTCTTTGAAAGCATTTTACTCAGAGCAGAACTTCTTTCAAAATTGGAGTCAGTCTGCTCAAATCCTGTTGTTGCTTTATTAATTAAGTTTAGGTAATATTCTAAATACTTTGTTATCATTTCAACAATGTTCACAGCATCTTCAGCAGGAGTAGTTTCCATCTCAAGAAACCAATTTCTTTGCTTATCTAGAAGAAGCAACATCTCATCCATTAAAGTTTTATCACGAAATTACAGCAATTCAGTCACACCTTCCGGCTCAAAACTTAATTCTAGTTCTCTTGTTATTTCTACCAGATCTGCAGTTACTTCCACCACTGGAGTCTTGAACCCCTCAAAGTCATCCATAAGGGCTGGAATCAACTTCTTCCAAACTCTTGTTAATGTTAACCTTTTGACCCCCTCTCATAAATCACAAATGCTCTTAATGACATCTAAAATGGTGGGTCCTTTCCAGTAGTTTAAAATTTACTTTGCCCAGCCATACCGGAGAAATCACTCTGTTTGGCAGCTCCAGCCCTATGAATTGTATTTCTTAAATAAGATTTGAAAGTCAGGATTACTCCTTGATTCACAGGCTGCAGAACAGATGCTGTGTTAGCATGCATGCAAACAACATTAATCCTCTGGTATATATCCATCAGAACTTTTGGGTGATGAGGTGCATAGTCAATGAACACTAATACTTTGAAAGAAATCTTTTTTTTTTTTTTTCTAAGCAGTATGTCTCAATAGTGGGCTTAAAATATTTAGTAAGCCATGCATAAACAGATGTGCTGTCCTCTGGGCTTCGTTGTTCCATTTCTAGGGCTCAGGCAGGGTAGATATAGCAGAACTCTTAAGGGTCCTAGGATTTTCAGGACAGTAAGTGAATATTGGCTTCAACTTCAAGTAACCTAACAAGGGCTGTCCTTTGAAGTCCTGAAGCCAGACATCCACTTTTTCTTTTCTAGCTATAAAAGTCCTAGATGGCATCTTCTTCCAATAGAAAGATGTTTCATCTAGATTGAAACTCTGTTGTTTAGTATAGCTAGCTTCATCAATTACCTTAGCTAGACCTTCTAGATAACTTTCTGCAGCTTCTACACCAGCATTTGCTGTTTTACCTTGCACTTTCACGTTATAGAGAAGGCTTCTTTCCTTAAATCTCATGAACCAACCTCTGCTAGCTTCGAATTTTTCTTCTGCAGCTTTCTCACCTCTCTGAGCCTTCACAGAGTTGAAGAGAGTTAGGGCCTTGCTGTGGAATAGGCTGTGGCTTAAGGGAATGCTGTGGTCAGTTCTATGAAGACCATTAAAAATTTCTCCATATCAGCAATAAAGCTGTTTCACCCCTCTATCGTTCATGTTTTCACTGGAGTAGCACTTTCAATTTCCTTAAGAACTTTTTCTTTGCATTCACAACTTGGCTGTTTGGTATAAGAGATGTAGTTTTGGGCCTATCTTTGCTTTTGACATGCCTTCTTCACTAAGCTTAATGATTTCCAGCTTTTGATTTAAAGTGACAGATGTGTGACTCTTTTATTCACTTGAACATTTAGAGGTCACTGTACTCTTGTTAATTGGCCTAAGTTCAGTATTGTGTCTTTGGGAATAGGGGGTCTTGAGGAGAGGGAGTGATGGGGTAATGGCTGGTCAGTGGAGCAGTTAGAACACACACAACATTTATTAAGTTCATTGTGTTGTACAGGCATAGTTCATGGTTCCCCAAAACAATTACAACAGTATCATCAAAGGTCACTGATCACAAATCACCATAACATATATAATAATAATGAGAACTTTTGAATTGTTGGGAGAATTATCAAAATGTGACACTGAGGCATGAAGTGAGCAAACGCTGCAAGAAAATGGCGCCACTAGGGTTGGCTTAAAACAGGGTGTCACAAACCTTGAATTTGTAAAAAGTGCAGTATCTGTGAAGCTCAATAAAGCAAAACCCAATAAAACGAGGTATGCCTGTGATTGGATTTTATCTGCCCTTCTGAAAGGACCATAATTGTTCAAGATCTTGGAACATTTGACGTAAGCCTACTTCTTTGGAAATCCTTTACCTCAGAAGATCTTCTGTGGACAGATTGAAGATAAATGATCAGTTGTGCTAATTCATTAGCCTAAATACTAAAAGGGTTTCCTGTTTGCTAAATGAAGTCAACTTCCATCTTCATAGTCATGGATATTAATGGTTGGCTATATCTATAATTCCTCCTATCTTATTCACTCCCTTATTTTTTAATTCATTGACTACTTAAATCCAGTGGAGATCCTTCAAAATGAAATTGAAGGCCGGGTGTGGTGGCTCAAGCCTATAATCCCAGCACTTTGGGAGGCCGAGACGGGCGGATCACAAGGTCAGGAGATCGAGACCATTCTGGCTAACACAGTGAAACCCCATCTCTACTAAAAACTACAAAAAACTAGCTGGGCGAGGTGGCGGGGCCTGTAGTCCCAGCTACCCGGGAGGCTGAGGCAGGAGAATGGCGTGAACCCGGGAGGCGGAGCTTGCAGTGAGCTGAGATCGGGCCACAGCACTCCAGCCTGGGTGACAGAGCGAGACTCTGTCTCAAAAAAAAAAATGAAATTGAAAGAGGAATTCCATTTACAACATACAAGGAAAATCCCTATATCCTCTCTGCTCTTTTTTTCCCCATCTTTTCCTAGTAAAAGTCATATTCTACAATGGTGTCAGAGTCATCCCTTCAAAACCTAAATCTGACCATATTGCCCACCACTCAAAAACATTCAGCGGTTTTCTACTGCCTGAAGCACAACCTGCTTCAGCAAGAGCAGGACCTATGATTTTCTACAGTCCATCTTCTCTATTACCCCCACCACTCCTCATGTCGTAAGCTTCTGTATCTCACACAGCATGCTCAGCAATTTGGTCCACACAGTTTTTCTTTCTTCCCTTTCTTTCTTTCTTTCTTTCTTTCTTTCTTTCTTTCTTTCTTTCTTTCTTTCTTTCTTTCCTTCTTTCTTTCCTTCTTTCCCTTCCTTTCCCTTCCTTTCCCTTCCTTTCCCTTCCTTTCCTTTCCTTTCCTTTCCTTTCCTTTCCTCTTTCCTTTCCTTCTTTCTTTCTTTTTTTTTTTTTTTGAGACGGAGTCTCACCCTTGGGCCCAGGCTGGGGGGGAGTGGCTTTATTTCAGATCACT
>NW_016828021.1:213718-219637 GCF_001698545.2 Rhinopithecus bieti
CAGGATGGTCTCGATCTCCTGACCTGGTGATCCGCCCGTCTCGGCCTCCCAAAGTGCTGGGATTACAGGCTTGAGCCACCGCGCCCGGCCACACAGTTTTTCTTTTTCTTTTTTGTACACTCTGATCCATTTTTTTGCCTCAAAGCAAATACCTTTTTACCTAATTCTATGAATTAGGAGCCTCTTGTGCTATAATTGTTCCCTATCCTCATCTTTGCCATTCATCCATCTAGTAGTTTAATGACTTTTCTCTCTCTCTCTCTCTCTCTCTCTCTCTCTCTCTCTGCGTGTGTGTGTGTGTGTGTGTGTGTGTGCGTGCATGTTTTCTTATTAGAGTGGGAGGCCCTTAACATTAGAGATATGATGATTTATTCATCTTTATATTTCTAACATCTAGTTAAAGGCCAGACACATAGTAAGTGCTCAATAAATGTCTGGATACTTGAGGTGAGATGAGGTTAAATTACTTCCTTTAATATGCATTCTTTAGACTGGGTGAGGTGGCTCACACCAGTAATCCTGGCACTTTGGGAGGCTGAGGCAGGAGAAACACTTGAGCCCCACAGTTCAAGATCAGCCTGTACAACATAGTTAGACTTCATCTCTACAAAAAATGAACAAAATTAGCCAGATGTGGTGGTGTGTACCTGTAGTCCTAGCAATAGAGCAAGACCCTGTCTCAAAAAATATATAAATATATGTTTATATATTATATACATTTTACATAATATATATTATACATAAAATTTTCCTTTCGTCCTTGTTTACTTAAATTTGATTTGTTCTTTATCTATTTCCTGTTTAGCATTTTTCCACCCATTCAGTGCTTTGCCAATTTTCTAAACACTTGGCATAAAAACCACATTTAAGGAATTGATTAGGGTAGGATAATTCATTTTCCTTGGCTCTAGGCCCATAATATTAGTTGCAATAGAAAACTAAAATAAATCACTTAGTTTCCTGAAAGGTTCCCAAGTGAATGAGTCCAATCAATTTTCTTCTCCAGAAATCTTAATGTAATAAAACTTGCAGAAGGAAATGGATTAGGTATTATTATCACATACATTGCCCACTGAGTTCTCCAGTCCTTCCTCCCTTTGCTCTTATTAATCATGCAATAAAGGGGCTAACTAGAAACATGAAAAAAGCTGTATTATCAGCTTCACAAATTTCATAATGAAAGAAACTTGCAAGATGTGTTATAGCATCATTTTGGGGCAACTCTGATCCCCATTTGATATTTCTGGGAACTAAACGGACAGCTGTAACCAAGAAGAGAAAATGGACTTCAGTTTTTATCTTCACGACTTTAAGAATTCAGTTTAAAACTCTCTTTTCCAAAATGATATATGACACACATTTCCTTGCTAGTTCCCTCAGTGTGGTCAGTAGCCTGACTACTTCTGAACATGGCTTCACCTGAGAAACAGAATTATTTATTTATTTACCATTATGACCGTCAGAAAGTTTGAATGCAAAAATTCAACTCACACTTTTGTTTTACAAGCTGAAAGGATTGATTACACACACACACACACACACACATTGTGTGTCTGTACATATAGGAAGTAGCATTCATCATTGTTATCTGAAAAGTCGTCTATGGCAATTTTCTCACTGGATTAGATAGAATATGGCTCTCATGAGACAAAAGACATGGGTGGCGAGTCCAAAACAATCTGATGCTTTACACAAGATCACATTTGTGGTCTCATTTGTACCACTAGGTGCAGCAAAACACATATCAAGATGCACGTTGATGACCACAGGGGTGGCCAGTGAGATGGAGATGTTCATCTCACTGCATCAATTCGATCTATCACCATTATTAGAAAATATCAATTCAGACAGTTCTCTGCTTCCCATCCAAGTCCCTCATACTCCTATTATGCAATCTCAGAAATAATGTTGATTTATTTGGTAGGGGAAGAAAACTCCAGTGCAGTGAGTGCAGGAAAAAAAACCAGTTCGTGGGTGTAGTGAAAAAAAAAAAGAAAAAAAAAGGCGGGCTTTGGAAAGAGGCTTGTTTCCAGCCCCAGCTATGATGCTGCTTAGTGATGAGAATCTGGACATGTTACTCAACTGCTAGGAGCTGCTTCCTCACCTGTAAAATAAGTGTCATAATTCCTACCTCAGTGTTTTTCAGAATGCTGTTAAATTAAATATGATTAGATATATAAAGCACTTAGTACAGTCCCTACTACATAACAAAATTATCAGCAAATGTTTTCTCCTCCTCACTAATGGAAGGCAGAAACGATAACATAATTAAATGTGATGAATTGGAATAATCAGATAAAAATTATACAACTGATAGTTAACTCATTAGATTAAGGACTGGAATTAACATGGCCAGGGGGAGGTTAGCCTAATGTAAAGAAAGCAGGTTAGAATCTCTCTACCTTGTACGTAAACTAGGTCTCATGTTCTACTCTCAGAAAGGTATCGAGTTGTTGATTTCAACAGTAACACACATTTATGTAATACCTACAAAGTGCCCAGTGTACTGGACACTGGGAAGACAGAGATGAAAGATCCACTTTCTATCTACACACCAGTCTACTGGGGATCAGGTAGGTTGGGGAGGCACTCAGGATGCTCTCTGTCTTCTTTTGTTATTTTTCCAGCTTTATTGAGGTATAATTGGTATATTAAAAACTGCACATAATTAATGTATACAATGTGTTGAGGTTGGACATATATATACACACACATATATATATGTATATATATGTCTACACACTAGTGTTACTGTAACAGTGAAACAACACAAAAACTAACATAATTAACTTCATTTTGATTTAGCCCATTTCCCATTGAGAAGAAGAAACTACAGCTCACCACCAGCGCTCATTTAATTTATATCAACGTGCTCTTTGAGGCTGAAGCAAGTCTGACTGATTTTCAATGTGAAAATAAAATATAAAAGCTGTTGAAGTTATTTCTAAATAGAACTTGTCTCTAATCCTAATGTAACAGAAATGCATACGATGTTACATTAGGCTTAGAGACAAGAGTATTCTCAGGGCAAACAGGAAACGGGTTAAGGGGCCTTTATCTATTTACTGCATGTAGGCTAGGTTAATTTCAGAGCACTGAGATACTATGCAAAAACAGCAATGATGGAGATTTTAAAGCTAAACCTGGGATTAAAGGGGGACGTGTGTAAACAATTCTGTTTTGTTAAGGATTTATAGGAGCACTGTGACCTGACCCAGAACAAAGAGGTTCCCAACCTTCTCAGACTCTTGCTGCTGCCGAGATGTCTGTAGCTATTGGTCAGCTCTTGATCTAGATTCCCCTGCTCTTCCCCCTGCCCTTAACATAAAGACAGCCTAACATCTGTGCTGACTTAAGATGGTCTTTGCGGCTATAGTCCACCTTCTTCGCGGTTTACTGGCTCTCTGGATAAACCTCCTTTTCCTCCTACCAACCTTCATCTCTTCTGTCTGGCTTTTAAGTAGCAAGTGGCCGATCCTGGGTTCACTTACATTATCGCCACCACAATCTGGGTAATAAACATATCCACACCTCCAAAAGTCTTCTTGTGTCCTCTTTTGTGTGTGTGTGTGACAAGGATACTTAACACAAGATCCATCTCAGTAAATTTTTAAGTACATAACACTTTACTGTTCACTGTAGGTATCATGTTGTACAGGAGGTCTCTGGAACTTATTCGTCTTGAGTAATTTTACACTTACTGAATAACAGCTCTCATTATTCCCCTGATTCCATCCCCTTCCACCATTCTATTCTCTATCGCTATACCGTTAATTATTTTAGATGCCTTTTTATATGAGAAATCCTGCAGTATTTGTTGATATTACCTTATCTCCTGTTGTTTTCTTGTTAAAAAGAAAATGTCCCTTGTGCGGGATAATATACAAAGCTTTCACCAGTCAGGAAAAATACAACTTTCACACAGTCAGAAACTGAAAGAGACTCAAACCCACCGCCCTCCTAATTCCCCACTTGACAGAGGGGAGAAAAGAGGCCTGTAGCAGCTCCGTGATCTTTTCACGCTCCTAAAACTGGTAGAAGCAGAGTGGGAATATAGGAAGTCTCGTGTTGGGTTCACAGCTTAAGGCTACTGGTTCAATGGAAACCTAGGACCCTTACCTGAAAAACAATTTAAAGTATGTGCCTTGTTTGGGGTGGCTCTTCCCTTGGGGGAAATCATGTTCACATTTGACAAGAGAGCCAGCCTTCTTCCTCCCTTGCTCAAATTTCAGAGCCAAAGTTACAGCTGCAGTTGGACTCCAGAGAGGAGGAGAGAGAGTGGGGGGGCACTTATTTTTCTCACGAGCTTCCCACTAATAATGATACATTCTCCTTGCTCCCTGCCCAAGGCAGGGCTTTAATATAAAAACGCAGAAGCATCTTTTGATCATAAACAATTTCTGAAGCATTAAAGACAAGATTGCTTTAAGAACTGCATTTAAAACATCTATGCTTCTTATCTTTGTTTCCTTAAAGGGAAATAGCAGTAATTCCTCCAAATAAATGATCAGTTCTTAATGGCTTCTTTGGCTTGAATTTTAGTGCAATCGCTTTATTTGAGATCTTATTAAACAATGGGTTTAAAGGCTCAAAATACTTCGTTTTTTTAAGTACAAAATGGATAATAATTCTTCAAAGTCTGAATATTTTGCACTATACCAATCTCTAGATTTTACTATGGAGCAGAAAACCAGGAAAGGTTCCAGGTGTCCTTTCTTTTGCTGGAGTGGGAGAGTTTTGGAAGTACCAAATCTGCAGGGACTGCAAACCAGCACCATGTTTTTCTGCTTCTTTTCTGCTGATCTGAGAAGGGGAAAGACAAGACAGAATGGCAATCCCTTTCACTTAATCAGCCCAGTTTCTAAGGGTCTAGGGTAAAGTGTGTTGCTTGTGCTGTGAAACAAGTAATCTAGTGTAGAAAGCACTTAGTCATTCATTCCGGTCATCTAATTATATTTGCTTCTGACATTTAACCTTTTCAACAACTTACGATAGTGGCATCTAGTTTGACAGTTTTCTGTTTATTCCATTTTGCTTCCTGCAATACTGTTTTGAAGTTCTATCATCCTTAAAAGGTGACCAAGACTATACTTCTGAATTCTAGCTTCCGAAATATAATGTAGGAAGGAGAAATTACCTTCCGCATATTATCCAGAAGGGTTATGGATTAATTTAATGTTCAGCTTATCATATGTATTATGCATAAATCATAGAGCATTCCTAACGTAGCTTCCAGGGAACAAGTATTTTTCAAGTCCACTGAAGCTCTCTGGAGAGAGGGTTTAAACAACATCTCAATACGAATTGAATCTAGCTGTCACTTAAAGAGACTGTTTGGATTGGTTTTCAATGGCCAGATAGGCAAAACTAGGATATGAAATTATAAAATAGAATCTGCAACTGTGAGGCTTGAGGACAACTTCCTTTACCAATCAGCTGTTTGCACCATCTACCTCAATTTACCAGATCACAGTTTCACACTCATTCCATTTAATTCATGCTCAGGATTCTAATAATTCCTCTAGGACTCTATGGAAACCTTGGAGAAGAAAGCCTGTAACTGTACAAATAGCTAGAATGAGTTATGAGCATCAGATTGGTGTATGCAGCCTTTGAACTAGTGCCTGATACATTTTTAGGCTTATTATAATATATATATTTGGTGGGCCTTCTTTTGGGAAATTTTTTGAATGAAATAAACTAGGTAATTTCTTTTTTAATTACTATTATACTTTAAGTGTTATGGTACATGAGCACAACGTGCAGGTTTGTTACATATGTATACATCTGCCATGTTGGTGTGCTGCACCCATTAACTCGTCATTTATATTAGGTATATCTCCTAATGCTATCCCTCCCCCATCCCCCTGCCACACAACAGGCCCCAGTGTGTGATGTTCCCCATCCTGTGTCCAAGTG
>NW_016828021.1:222243-310282 GCF_001698545.2 Rhinopithecus bieti
GGACAGTTAGTGCTATAAATTTCCCGCTACACACTGCTTTAAATGTGTCCCAGAGATTCTGGTATGTTGTGTCTTTGTTCTCATTGGTTTTAAAGAACATCTTTATTTCTGTCTTCATTTCATTATGTACCCAGTAGTCATTCAGGAGCAGGTTGTTCAGTTTCCATGTAGTTGAGTGGTTTTGATTGAGTTTCTTAATCCCGAGTTCTAGTTTGATTGCACTGTGGTCTGAGAGACAGTTTGTTATAATTTCTGTTTTTACATTTGCTGAGGAGTGCTTTCCTTCCACCTATGTGGTGAATTTTGGAATAAGTGCCTTGTGGTGCTGTGAAAAATGTATATTCTGTTGATTGGGGGCAGAGAGTTCTGTAGATGTCTATTAGGTCTGCTTGGTGCAGAGTTGAGTTCAATTCCTGGATATCCTGTTAACTTTCTGTCTCATTGATCTGTCTAATGTTGACAGTGGGGTGTTAAAGTCTCCCATTATTACTGTGTGGGAATCTACGTGTCTTTGTATGTCTCTAAGGACTTGCTTTATGAATCTGAGTGCTCCTGTATTGGGTGCATATATATTTAGGATAGTTAGCTTTTCTTGTTGAATTGATCCCTTTACCATTAAGTAATGGCCTTCTTTATCTCTGCTGATCTTTGTTGGTTTAAAGTCTGTTTTATAAGAGGTTAGGATTGCAACCCCTGCTTTTTTTTTGTTTTTCCTTTGCTTGGTAGATGTTCCTCCATCCCTTTATTTTGAGCCTGTGGTTGTCTCTGCACATGAGATGGGTCTCCTGAATGCAGCACACTGATGGGTCTTGACTCTTTATCCAATTTGCCAGTCTGTTTCTTTTAATTGGAGCATTTAGCATATTTACATTTAAGGTTAATACTGTTATGTGTGAATTTGATCCTGTCATTTTGATGTTAGCTGGTTATTTTGCTCATTAGTTAATGCAGTTTCTTCCTAGCATTGATGGTCTTTACAATTTGACATGTTTTTGCAGTGGCTGGTATGGGTTGTTCCTTTCCATGTTTAGTGCTTCCTTCAGGAGCTCTTGTAAGGTGACAGAATCTCTCAGCATTTGTTTGTCTGCAAAGGATTTTATTTCTCTTTCACTTATGAAGTTTAGTTTGGCTGGATATGAAATTCTGGGTTGAAAATTCTTTTCTTTAAGAATGTGAATATTGGCCCCTACTCTCTTCTGGATTGTAGAGTTTCTGCTGAGAGATCCACTGTTAGTCTGATTGGCTTCCCTTTGTAGGTAACCTGACCTTTTCCTCTGGCTACCCTTAACATTTTTTCCTTCGTTTCAACTTTGCTGATTCTGACAATTATGTGTCTTGGAGTTGCTCTTCTCGAGGAGTATCTTTGTGGTGTTCTCTGTATTTTCTGAATTTGAATGTTGGCCTGCCTTGCTAGGTTGGGGAAGTTCTCCTGGATAATATCCTACAGGGTGTTTTCCAACTTGGTTCCATTATCCCCATCACTTTCAGGTACACCAATCAGACGTAGATTTGGTCTTTCCACATAGTCCCATATTTCCTGGAGGCTTTGTTCATTTCTTTTTCCTCTTCTTTCTCTAAACTTCTTTTCTTGCTTCATTTAATTCATTTGATCTTGAATCACGATACCCTTTCTTCCACTTGATCGAATCGGCTACTGAAGCTTGTGCATGCATCACGTAGTTCTTGTGCCATGGTTTTCAGCTCCATTAGGTCATTTAAGGTCTTCTCTATGCTGTTTATTCTAGTTAGCCATTAGTCAAATCTTTTTTCAAGGTTTTTAGCTTCTTTGCGATGGGTTCAAATGTCCTCCTTTAGCTTGGAGAAGTTTGTTATTACCAATTGTCTGAAGCCTTCTTCTCTTAACTCATCAAAGTCATTCTCTGTCCGGCTTTGTTCCATTGCTGGCGAGGAGCTGCATTCCTTTGGAGGAGATGAGGCGCTCTGATTTTTAGAATTTTCAGCTTTTCTGCTCTGGTTTCTCCCTATCTTTGTGGTTTTATGTTCCTTTGGTCTTTGATGATGGTGACGTACAGATGGGGTTTTGATGTGGATGTCCTTTCTGTTTGTTAGTTTTCCTTCTAACAGTCAGGACCCTCAGCTGCAGGTCTGTTGGAGTTTGCTCGAGGTCCACTCTGGACCCTGTTTGCCTGGGTATCACCAGCGGAGGCTGCAGAACAGCAAATATTGCAGAATGGCAAATGTTGCTGTCTGATTGTTCCTCTGGATGCTTCGTCTCAGAGGGGCACCCAGCTGTAAGAGGTGTCAGCTGGCCCCTGCTGGGAGGTGCCTGCCAGTGAGGCTACTCCAGGGTCAGGGACCCACTTAAGGCAGCAGTCTGTCCATTCTCAGATCTCAAACTCCATGCTGGGAGAACCACTACTCTCTTCAAAGCTGTCAGACAGGGACCCTAAGTCTGAAGAAGTTTTAGCTGTCTTTTGTTCAGCTATGCCCTGCCCCCAGAGGTGAAGTCTACAGAGGCAGGCAGGCCTCCTTGAGCTGCACTGGACTCCACCCAGTTTGAGCTTCCTGGCCACTTTGTGTACCTACTCAAGCCTCAGCAATGGCAGGCACCCCTCCCCCAGCCTTGCTGCCACCTTGCAGTTAGATCTCAGACTGCTGTGCTAGCAATGAGCGAGGCTCTGTGGGCGTGGGACCCTCCGATTATATCCCAGGCACGGGATATAATCTCCTGGTGTGCCATTTGCTAAGACCATTGGAAAAGCACAGTATTAGGGTGGGAGGGATCCGATTTTCCAGGAGCTGTCTGTCACAGCTTCCCTTGGCTAGGAATGGGAATTCCCCAATCCCTTGTGCTTCCTATGTGAGGTGATGCCTTGCCCTGCTTCAGCTCATGCTCTGTGGACTGTACCCACTGTCCTGCACCTGTCTGACAATCTCCAGTGAGATGAACCCAGTACCTCAGCTAGAAATGCAGAAATCACCCGTCTTCTGTGTCACTCATGCTGGGAGCTGTAGACTGGAGCTGTTCCTATTTGACCATCTTGTAACCTTATACTAGATGATTTCTAAGACTGTGGTATGGAAAATGTTATAGCCTCATTATTATTATTATTATCATTACCAGTAATGCTTTCAAAGATTTTGAAATACATCAGGAGTGCTATGAAGAAATGAAAGTATAGGACAGGCAGTAGATGAAATGAGAAAAAATGCACTGTGCAGATCACAGAGAGAACCAAAAAGCATTCTATGGAGGTGGCAGAAGCCTTTGAAACTATAGAAAGAACTCCTAGAAGAGAGGATCCTAAGTGTTTGTTTACCCCAAAGAAATAATAAATATTTGAGGTCATGGGTTTGCTAAATACCCGGACTTGATCATTAGGCAACGCATATGTGTACTGAAACATCACACTGTACCCAATAACTATATATGATTATTGTGTGTCCATTAAAAGGAACTCCTGAGTAGTGAAGACTGAATGAGGTGAAGTGATTTGGACCAAAATGCTTGTGATATGAAAAGCTGGCAATAGTTGAAACATGGTTTCTATTAGAAACAGGGACAGATGTAGACTGATCTTTTTCCATGTTTAAGTAGAGTTTTGAAATTAGAGTTCTAAAGAAAAAGACCAAGTCTATCATTACAGGGTGAAAAAGTCTACGAGTCTGCAAAGAGATCACACCTCTTTCCTTACCAGTGTCCCAGTGAAGATGAACTTAACAGTACTGAATGTCAGTGACAAAAGCATAGCTGTGCTTGTCTGGGTCTTATTTCCATTTTTATTAAATTTTTTCCTTTCCCCAAACCTCTGAATTTCTTTAGCCCTGTCCTTATTTCATTGCAGTTCTGGCCCTTTCAATCAATGTTAATTTGGCTGTCTGGGTCCTACTACACATGTCAGTTTTCATTTCCCTTTGCCTGTTTTCTGACTGTAATATTCTGACATATCTGTTCATAGTTGAATTTCATTGATCAGGTTTACTTTGAAATATCTTCAACTTCAATAAAAATGCAAGATTTTTTCTTTCATGGAGTAGAGGAGAGAGAACCTGATCAGTAGCAGGAGAGTTGACATTCAGTGCCAGCCACTTACTGAATGTGGAAAGTTTGAGAAGTTACTTCATTTCTCAAGCCCTAAGGTTCCTTTATCTGCAAAATGAAGGTGTTAGAGTTGACAATCTTGAAGGTCTCTCTAGAGCTAGAAATCTTACTTTTTGAGATAAGAATCAACATCAGTCAGTGTGATATGAGGAAACTGAAAAAGTCAACTATCTATAGCATTGTTCAGAGAATACCGGAATTTTAGACTTGTAGAAGATCTTACAGTGATTCTAGCTTTCCTTTATTTTGACATTTGAGGAAACTGATACCCAGAGAGATGAAATGACCTGTGACACAACTACACAGTAGCAGGTGTTGCAATTTAATATACTACATATTTGCAAATAGTGCTCCAAGCTTCAGGAGACTTTAAAGGTTTAAGCAATAACATTATTTGAGAAAGCTCATAATAGTGTCATTAGGGGTCTGGGGGTACTAAAAGGCAGAGTTGGAATAGGTCTCTCATAACAGTACCATATAAACTTCATAAATCTGGAAGAGAAGTTATTGAAACTGACAAAACACAAAATGGATAATGACAGAAGCAAATACATTTCCCTTCATATTCTTGTTGGTAAAATTAGGTGAAGGGCTGTGCAAACTGCCTAACACACTAAGCCCTTCCTGCAACTGTGGTCAAATCCCAGAAATATCATACTTTGATAAAAGTTTTAAAAAATCCATGTGCCTTTCAAGGAATTATCAGCTACATAAATCTCCTCACAAGTAAACCACGCTCAACAATGATTTATGCAATGTCTTGCTGATGACATTTTAAGTGCTGCTGAAAGAGCATATTGTGGTTAATTTAAAATGTAATTAATGTAAGATTAATTGTGATCTCAGAAATTGGAACATGTTACTGACAAATAAAATTAGAAGAGTGGTGAACTGCATGAAATCCACAAAGAGAAGGGATTGGTCTGTATTTCTCCCACATTGTCCATGAGGAAAGGGCACACTGATGGTTTGGGGCTAGCCCCAGTACTTTAGATAGAAACAGCTAAAAGTGGGAAAGACAATTCCTCTAAAGGTTTGGTACCTTTGTTTTCATTCTCCTTAAACTGTATGGCATTTTGGATTATAACTGAACAGACTTGCTGATCAGAAGGGTATGCCCCATCCGGGACTAAGATGTCTGGTATAATTTCCAATGTTTAGTAATAAACTGAAATGCTGGTAAACAATTGCCTATGAGTTTAGAAGTCTGTGTTTCAGAACTTGATTGACACTTGGAAATGATGGAGGTATATAGATTACAGCAGTTAAGAGTAGGAAACTCTTGAACCAGTGTTCCTGTCAAAATGCAGCCAATTTAATAGGGCACTATGAGCAATTTATTTTAATTAACATCTGAATGTCATACTTGATTTCCTGTTTTTCTCTGGGATTCAATGGGACAAAGGAGCCAGGAGGGTATAATTTTAAAGAAACTGATTTATTTTTAGATGACAGAAATATGTAAAGGGAACTGCTGGAAGAAATGGCACAACATTAAGGTAAATTTTAATGGAACGAAAAAGAGTAATGCTCCTTATAAGTCTTGTTTCCATTGGACTAAATGTCAGCCTGGAGGACACAGGAAAGCCTCAGATACCAGAGCAAAGGGGAGTGGAAAGGTAAACACCACAAATGCCACCCTTTCTCTGAACCTGACATTGCTTAGATTTATAGAAGTCTCAGTAATTTTTTGTTCACTTGAGACTAAAGTTAACAGGGTTAAAAAGTGATTGAAAACTACAAACTCATAACATATACATTCTGATTTTGTCACCAAGTCCAAAACCAAAAACAAACAAGACAAATAAACAAACATACTACAACATTACTACTCAAGTGGAAATATATAGGAAAATCCAAAACCCAAGCCCAAACCCCAAACAATAACAACGACGACAACAACATAAAATCCAGCACTGATTTTAGTGCCAACTCAATTACGGATTAGGTATGCCTACTCACCTAACTCCCTAGGATTCTATTTCAGGTAAGACACTATGTCTTAGGTATATTTTGTTTACCAGACAGTATCTCACAGAATGCTGAGCATAGACAAGGCACTGCATAAATACTTGTTGAATTAATGTGTTAATAAATTCAACACATTTGGGAGTTGCTGGGATTTGTCATCATGACCAAGCCATCAAGTCACACTATAACTCACAGGCTCTGGGCCAGGATTTGGTATCCTGATGAAAACCATAAAGACCCTGATACCCAGGGTATTAGTCCTTTTTTTTTTATACTGCTATAAAGAACTGCCTGATACTGATAATTTATAAAGGAAAGAGGTTTAACTGACTCACAGTTCAGCATGGCTGGGGAGGCCTCATCATGGCAGAAGGTGAAAGGAAAGCAAGGTACTTTCTTCACAAAGCAGCAGGAAGGAGAAGTGCCCAGCGAAGTGGGGAGGGCCCCTTATAAAACCATCAGATCTCCTGAGAATGCACTCACTATCATGAGAACAGCATAGGGGAAACTGTCCCCATGATTCAATTACCTCCACCTGGTCTCTTCCTTCACACGTGGCGATTATGGGGATTACAATTCAAGATGAGATTTGTGCGGGGACACGAAGCCTAACCATATCACTCAGCATTAAACTTTTGAAAGGATAAACTTTGTAACACAGCACATCCATGAATCAAAATGTCCTCTTTTTGTTTAACGTGCCACACTTGAGGGCTATTAGCTTGTTTGGTGATCCTCAACACAACAGAAAGAAAGGAAATAGAAATGCTGTACATATTACATTAACCTTCAGAGGCTGCTATTTGCTTTTGAGAAATTATTTTTAGAACAACTTCTCTCCCACAGACATAATAGTGTTGGTATGTCTAGTGGGCATGTGTACATAATTTGTATACCATGAATGCTCTTTTTCCTCTCTTTTATTCTTTTCTTGGAATAAAATTGAGTCTCATTAGCCTACAGGTCAGTTTAGACAAAAGGAACATAGATGTCATTTCACATTGGGAAAATTGGAATTTATAAAATATGTGAATCTCGGGGAAGAGTGAAAATAGTCATTGAGTATAAGAAAAAAACTGAGAAACAGAAGAATATGAGTGACGATTAGGTGATGAACATACAGAACACGGGGTGTCTGTCTTAATTAAAATGTACAAGGTGGGTGTGTTAGAAGGCGGGAACATATTAACTTTGATGTGAATGATGGGAATATAGAAGGAAGGAAATCTTCAATTACAGTAGTGGTAAAGGACATGGAAAATAAAACCTTGCCTGTTGAAGGAAATATAAAGAGGTGGGTGTTTCAGTTACAGAGGAGGTAATGGAAGTGCAAAAAAGAGAAGGGCAAAAGTCAGTGTGGGAGGCTGCAAGAGGAATGCTGGGAAATTACAGCATGGTTAAGTATTTTACTCTTGGTTTTAATAGTATTCAAATGTTAAATAGCTTACACTTAGTTCCCTAGTTGGGTTGAAATTTCATACCCCTAGAGAGATAATTTAAGATTTTAAGTTACAGTTTCAGCCAAACAGCTACATTGTTTACCAGTGTAAAACACTTTAATTCGCTCCTGTGGTTGCTGTTGTTATCACTGTATTTATGACCACTGGTAGTTACATGAGTCATTTAGAGACAATGAGGTGTGTGTACAGAAGCTGGCAGATTCACTCAAATTCTGCCAAATTGTTATGTAAGAATATAATTAATAAAAATACCAGCCAGATCAGAATAATTTTTATTCTAGTGGCAGGGTTTGCTTTAATTTGTTCAATCAGTCATTGGTTTTTGGAGCTACGTCTACCAGAGAGAAGTAGGTTGAGCAGTTGTATCAAATGTGAGAGAGAGAGAAAAAACATTCCTTCCTGGGCTTGTTTGCAGTTGGAGTAGAGATCTGTGGATGGGGCATTCGGCAGCTCTTAGGTACCCAGCTTCTCTGCAGCAAAGTGACCACAGCAATTCCTTTGGAAAACCAAAAGTTCAATGAAGGAGGCAAGAGCACCCATTAGTGTTTGCAAAGATGAAATAACAATCTCTTTACCCCTTTTAATAACATTTTGCTGTAAGACAATCCCAAAATATTATTATCTCTTTATGCCCATTATTCCTTATTTTCGTCGTAAGAACTCCCTGCTACAGTTTTTCATAGATTGTTTTTTCTTTGAAAATCCTTAAAGAAAAGTTATTAAAAAATGTTTATGTCTCAGTGCAATAGTAATACTAAAGCTCTTGAGATATAGAGCACTATTATTGTGCATTGGAAACTTACATGTGTTTACAAGCATATGTGTATATAATTAGATTAAGCCATTATTACATTGGGCTCAGGAAGTGTTGCTCTGCAGTATAAACTTAGCATCCATATTTGTAAATGGCTATGTGGTATGTTTTTTAGTAATTACTTTTTATAGGAACCAACAGTGAACAACCCTCATCATTCTCTATCCATTGGCATGGTACCCAGGATAGAAAACTGAGAAAATGCCATTTGAATACAAGAAGAGCCGGCAAAACAGGTTCACCAAAATGATCTCAAATCCTGCTTTTGAGCTTGCTATGTCTAATGATTTAACTCTCTAAAGACTGAAATATATTTTGTTTTGTAAGAGTTTCACTTTCAAAAGCACTAGTGATTCTTATGTGAAAACTGGAAATATTAAAAAATTAATAATATTATAGAGTCAATTACAGAGTCAATTAAATAATATTATAGAGTCAGGCAGAATACATATCTTCCAACAACATCATGCATTTCATCACAAGTTAATTAAGAAACTGATCATTTCCCTTAAGAGTGTTTCCATGTATAAAAATAGCTACAGTTACATTAATTGCCTGTGGGGTATGTGCTCATACAAATGACTATGAAAGCTGGAGTTTAGTAATGTTCTGTGTAGCTTTTTACCCTACCTATATATGAAAGGTATTTGAGGCAGGATTCCACGGCTAATACAACTTTTCTTCCAAGGTCAAAGTAAAATAAATATATTAACCTGGTTAGGCACATTTAATTACAATTAATCATGCTGACATTCACATTCATACACCAGATACTCTATCAGCAATATGGTTACAAAGACGACTATAAATTTACCCTTGCTTTCAAGGAGTTATTTAGTTAAAAGGGGCATGAGTACAGTTAGATATAAAAAAGTATAATTGGTGCTATTATAGAAATATGAATTCAGAAAAAAAAAAACAACAGAGGAAATTAGGCTATTTGTGGTACCTTTACATTGCTATGTATTCATGTATTTGAGACGGGTTTTCACTCTGTTGCCCAGGCTGGAGTGCAGGGCACCATCATAACTCACTATGAACTCCTGGACTCAAGTAACCCTCCCATCTCCGCCTCTTGAGCAGCTAAAACTACAAGCATGTGCCCCACTCCCATGTGTGGCTGTTTGCTTCTTAAAATTCCACTCAAAATTTTTTTTATCAATAGTATGAAAACATATTTTAACAGTAAGACTCTCCAGTGAGACCCTGGAGTTACTTCCAGGAAAAACATTCTGTGATTTGATATACTAACTTAAGTTGCAGTGTAAGTTCTATAACTCACTGTAAATTCTAAATTGGAAGAAATAAAATCCCAAGGGGGAGCATTAGCTGTGGAGTCAGATACAGATCTGCCATTTTACTCTGCTATTTTCCTCCTCCGAATCTGGTTTCCATTTCCATGAAATGGGATATTACCTAACTCAAAGTCAAATTAGAAAATATATATGAAATTAGGTGAGGATACGGCTGGTAAATTGAGCATTGCTCTGCCGCTTTTCACCCAGGCCTAATTATTAGTGATGGCCGTGTTAAGTCTTACAATGCTGCACCTCTGGGACTAGTGTGTGCCTTCTGCAGATCTGATGTGCAGCAAATCACAGTGAACCTCCCCAGGCCTGTAGTCACTGCAGCCTTCAGTGTTTTAAAAACATGACATTTCATTTAAATCATAGATACTCAGCCTTTTAAATACCAACCATAGGACCTAAAGAAAAGGTGATCGATTCTCCTTGTTTTTTCTTTAGAAATAAAAAGGCCTATTTCACCCAGATTTTGGTGATAAGCTCCAAGAATTCTGCTGATATTGTTGTCAAAACACTTTGGAAACATACCAAGAGGATCCTTATGTATTTGCCAAGCACGTAGCTCCCAATCTACTTGCCTTGTTAGAGAAGGGAAAGGTATCAATGTAAAGTTCACTTCAAGCTCAGCACCAGATCAGTTTTGCTGTGGTCATAAAGCATATAAATACTACTTTGACATCTAAAAAAATTGTGTAACACACTGTCCAACTCTTGATCCTAGCAATACTGATACAGAAGGTAGAAAGAAATTATTTAGGCAGATAGTGAGGGCAACAGAGTCCTCGGCAGAACTTCCCTTCTAACAAAAAACAGCCCAAGAAATTATTCTCCTGACAAACAGCAGCCTGTAAAACCGAGTTGCAAACATAGACAAGGAAGCTGGAAGCTTGCTCAGGGATTGCCGGTAGCTGCGCCAACAGAAAAGGGCTACCTGGGGGCCAGGCATGTCCACCATGGAAGCCCCATCTTCCCTTTTTGGTTAGCATGTGTACAGAAAGAAAGAAATTGGCAACATGGCTCAGCTCAAGCAGAGAACCTGCCTGCATAATAAAAGATTAGGTTGGGAGCTGCCAGAAATTTGCGCCCTATGCAAATGGCACACTCAGTCCTAACCAGTTTTTTTGTGCCCTATGTAGATCAGGCTCTGCCTCACCACCAGCTCAACTATAAAGCTCCCTGCATTTCACTGCAGACTGGCAACCCATTTTTCCAGGACTCCTGTCTATAACAGAGACCTATTGTCTTTCATTTGCTTATGAAAGGTTCACTGTTAACCTCACTCTGTGTGTCCACATCCTTGATATCTGTCACACCAGACAACAAACCTTGGATATCACACCAGACAACAGGGTAGCTTCAACACGGCAGTTACAAACTTTGAAAGAAAGGACAGCCAAGTACTAGGCAGATACATGCTATACTATGTTTCCTGATCCATATTTAACCAGAGTAAGAACTGGCTCTCTTGTGACCAGTGTTAGTACAAGTTGCATCTCACAGAAATAAAAACTTAATTACACCCAATTAGTTTTCTTAAATAGAGCAAAAGCAATCTGATGGAGGAGGAAAAGTCTTCAATAAATGATGATACAACAATTTATAGGCAAATAGGTAACTAAATAAAAACGAACCTTGATCTAAACCTCACACTTTGTACAAAAATCAACTAAAAATGGACCATGGATGTAAGTGTGCAGCTTATAAAACTATAAAATGTCTAGAAAAAAAAGGGGGATAAAATCTTCAAGATCTAGGACGACAAAAGAGTTCTTAGACTTAACACCAAAAATCATAGTTGATTCAAAGAAAAGTTGATAAACTGGACCTCATCAAAATAAAAAAATATATATTCTGTAAAAGATCCTAGGCCGGGCGCGGTGGCTCACGCCTGTAATCCCAGCACTTTGGGAGGCCGGGGCGGGCGGATCACGAGATCAGGAGATCGAGACCATCCTGGGTAACATGGTGAAACCCTGTCTCTACTAAAAATACAAAAATTAGCTGGGTGTGGTGGCGGGTGCCTATAGTCCCAGCTACTCGGGAGACTGAGGCAGGAGAATCGCATGAACCCGGGAGGCCCCAGAGCTTGCAGTGAGCCAAGACCGCACCACCGCACTCCATCCTGGGTGACAGGGCGAGACTCCGTCTCAAAAAAAAAAAAAAAAAAAAAAAAAGATACTGTTAAGGGTGAAAAGACAAATTGCAGACTGGGAGAAAATATTTGCAAATCACCTATCTCGCAAAGTACTAGTATCTAGAACATATAAATAATTCTCAATTTCAACACTATAAAAACCATAAGATTAGAAAATGCGCAAAAGATATGAAAAATTCATACAAAGAGGCTATGCAGACGGCAAATTAGCACATGACAACTCTCTTGGCATCATTAGTCATCAGAGAAATTAAAATGGAAACCACAACAAAATATTACTACACACCTCTCAGAATGACCAGGATAAAAATAGTGATAACATCAAATGCGGGCAAGGATGCGGATAAGCGGGATCACTCATACATTCTTGATGGGAATCTAAAATAGGACAGTCACTCTGGAAAACAGTTTGACAGTTTCTTTTAAAATAAAAAGAAAAATGGACTTACCGTGTGATCCAGGAATCATACATGTGGGCATTTATCCTAGATAAAGGAAGACTTATTTTCATGCAGAAATTGATAAACCAATGTTTATAGCAGTTTTATTAATAATAGTCCAAAACATAAACTACTCAAATCTTCTTTAATATGTGAACGATTAATTAAACTGTGGTAGATGCCTATGAGTGAATACTACTCAGGTAGAAAAAGGAAGAACTTGATACATACAACACATCTTGCATGAACCTCAAAAAAATTCGCTGGGTGAAAAAAATCTTAAATGAATACAGACTTCATACTTGTATAAATATAGCATTTGTGAAATAACATCATTATAGACATGGAGAAAACAATTAACGTTGCCAGGGGTAAGGGATGAGGGTGTCAGATTCCGCTGTAAATGAGTAGCACAATGGAGTCTTCTGATAACGGTACAGGTAAATATCTTGATGAGTGGTTACACAGAGCTACACATTTAATAAACTGCATAAAACTACATATACATACACATGTGTACACACATGCACAAGTAAGTGTGTGTAGAGCTGTTGAAATATTAATAAGCTCTATGGCTTCTATTAATATCAATACAAAAAAATCCAATTCCTTTTCCCTAAAAACCTTGTTTTTACCTTATTCACTCAAAAAAACTCTAAAAAGAGAATATTCCATAATTAGCATAGTAAACACTCTCTTCATCCCTCTAACTCCTCAGTCTTCTTCCCAATTCTTCCTCCCTATTTTGTCTTTTTTTTTTTGAACAAAACTGAAACAAAACAAACACACAAACCAAAAACTCTTTCTGTCTCTTCCACCTCCACAACTATACTTCCCTTGCCTCTCCCAAGTGCTTTTCCCTTTCTTCCCCATAGTCCCACTAACCTCTAGATTATCTCTTTATCATGGGATCATTTCATCCTATTTTGGATTATTTAAATTTACCTCTTCACTCATCCTTAGCAGTAGCATAAAAACCTTCCAGAACCTGAACAAGCAAACCCAGAATTCCTCGAGGAAAGAGAAGGATTTGGAGATTCACAAGTCAGCAGTGTTTGTCCCTTTCTGTTATCAAATGAGAACAATGCCACCCACCACATTCATAGGGTTACTATGTGCATTGATAAGATGTCATGTAAAAAGCACCTAGTACAGTGCTTGGCACACAGTAGGTGCTCAATAAATGGTAACAGCTAGTAATGGGATGCAAATGGCACACAAAAGAGAGTGGTATTAGTGTTCTGCAATTTAACGATCCGCAAATATTCATTAAGCATCTAATACATTCTTAGTACTTTGCCAGTACTATGAAATAACCAAAAAATATAGAACATAAAGGAGCACTTAAAAGATGCTCAATATCATTAGTCATTAGGGAAATGCTAATTAAAACCATTATATGATACCACTACACAGCTATTAGAATGACTAAGATGCTGAGCAACTGGATCTTTCATTCATTGCTGCTCTAAAAACAAAACGCTATACCACCATAGAAAAGAGTTTGGCAGTTTCTCATAAATTTAAACATTCACTTACTATACAACCCAGCAATCCCACTCCCAGGCATTTATCCTGGGAACATATGAAAACATATGTTCAATCAAAAATCTGTATGAGAATGTTTACAGTGGCTGTATGGTCCCATATTGGAAATTACCCAAATGTTCCCCAACTGGTAAACATATAAACATGCTAGGTATAGCCATACAATAAATTATTACACCAAAATACAAAGGAATGTACTACTGACACATAAAACATGAATGATCACAAATGCATTATGCTAAGTAAAAGGATCTAGACATACAAGCCTACATACTGCATGGTTTCATAGAGGGAAAACTGTAGAGGCAGGAAATGGATCAGGTTATCAGACACAGGTGGGAGGGGTTTGACTACAAAAAGTTACAAGGAAAATATTTAGGGTGATAGAAATGTTCTATCCCTTAATTGTAGTGGTGTTTGTACAACTGCATACATTTCTCAGAACTCATAGAAATATACACAGAAAAGGGTGAATTACACGCAAATTTCACTTCAATTTAAAAAAAGAACAAAAGAAAAAAATGGGATGCAGCCTCAAAGTACATAATACAGATCTTGCCACAGTGTTCTTTCAGATATAACTTAGGAGATGAGATTAAAATACACAGATTAGAGAATCACATGTACTAGCATGTAATCGGTTGCTAAATTATGAGGTTTAGGGATCAGTATAAATTAAATTTAAAGAGATCACTGACTAATTTGAGCAGAGGAAGGATTGGGCTTCACTATCAAATGTCAAAAAGATAAGCAGAGAGGACTGATGGGGATATTTTTAAAATTTTTTATTATTATACTTTAAGTTCTAGGGTACATGCACACAACATGCAGGTTTGTTACATATGTATACATCTGCCATGTTGGTGTGCTGCACCCATTAACTCATCATTTACATTAGGTATATGTCCTAATGCTATCCTTCCCCCATCCCCCTACCTCATGACAGGCCCTGGTGTGTGATGTTCCCCATCCTGTTTCCAAGTGTCCTCATTGTTCAGTTCCCACCTATGAGTGAGAACATGCGGTGTTTGGTTTTCTATCTTGCGACAGTTGCTGAGAATGATGATTTCCAGCCTTATCATGTCCCTACAAAGGACACGAAACTCATCCTTTTTATGGCTGCAGAGTATTCATGGGATATATGTGCACATTTTCTTAATCCAGGCTATCCTGTTTGACATTGTGGTTGTTCCGAGTCTTTTGCCTATGGAATAGTGGCCAACAATAAACATATGTGTGCACATGTGTCTTTATAGCCTCGCATGATTTATCAATCCTTTGGGTATATACTCAGTACATAGATTGGCTGGGTCAAATGTATTCTAGTTCTAGTCCTTGAGGAATCGCCACACTGTCTTCCACAATGGTTGAACTATTTACAGTCCCAACAACAGGTAAAAGTGTTCCTATTTCTCCACATCCTCTCCCAGCATCTGTTGTTTCCTGACTTTTTAATGATTGCCATTGTAACTGGTGTGAGATGCTACCTCATTGTGGTTTTGATTTGCATTTATCTGATGGCCAGTGATGATGAACATTTTTTCATGTTTCTGACAGGGCATTTTTGCCTGAAGGAATATGGGTAAGAAACATGGAGCAAGAATGAAGAGTCTTACCTACCTGAAGGATAGCATTTGTATTGAGAGTAACGAGAAATTGATTTGAGAAAGAGGATAGAGCCAGATAGTGGAGGGTCTTAAATTTCAAATGCAGCCTATGATATGATTACAGGCTTTTTATAACACAATTATAGTAAGTTCTTGAATGGAGAGTTACCATAAAAAAGCAGTATTTTCACTTAATTTTTCTGAAGTAGTGTCCCCGATATACAGGGAAAGAAGCCATGGTCCCACGCAACAGAAGAGAGAAGTCAGTACAGTGTGTTGCAGAACTTTGTGGCTTTTGAATTGACATCTTAGTTGATTGTCTTAATAATAGACATCCTGTGTTAAAAATGGCATCTTTGAGTGTTTAGTAAGAGGGAAGCACAGCTACCTCTAGCCGTTTATTTCTATAGCTTCTGGGCAGGAGACATTTTGTAGAGAAATGATTGCTCCGGCGGCTGTTTTCTTTTAGGTCTGTGGGGACTGCAGCTGTCTGGATTGCCACATGCTCCCATCGTTCCTGACCTCACAAATAATGAACACTTGGAAATCCTATAGAACAGTGCTTTCCTGCCCCAGAGTTCAAATACATTTTGACCCTTGCATAAAGCCACTGAAGGAAGGTCATCCCTTCGTACATTGGGAACTTCAATGTGATTTCAGCAGAGTTCAGTTTTAGATCCTTACTTTGGTAACCATCTGTCCTCATGCATGCATGAGCTCTCTCTTATATGGTCTTAGCTTACCATCCTTATTTAGAAAGATGTTGTAGTTAAGTGACTAAAGCTCAGAAATTTGGGTTTCTTTTCAAATTCAGTGTAAGACTCTGGAGAATATATTCATTATCCATTGCTAAATTCCACTCAGAATCCTTACAGGGACTAAGCAGTCTTAATTAGGTTGTTATTTAAATACCCCATAGCTATTCAAAGTAAGACTACTAAGATCAACATTCACAGCACATTGATGTCAACGTAGGTGTATTCCTGCGACTTCCAGAAATCTCTTAATTAATCCTGGGATGTGCTGTATTACAAGAATGTCAAATGTCTTGCTGAGTAGCAAATAGATGAACCCTACAACAGCTTTGAGTAACAATGAGGCTAATATCAAATGCCCTTCATCTGAGAGTCCTAGAGGCCTTTACAAATGGCATAACATTAATCTGAACATCACTCTAGAGAAGCATCAAATTAATTTCCACTTCAGAAATGGAACCCCTGAGAAAGAAGCATGTCCACGACCACAATTAAACCTACTTTTTAGCATACTTAAGGCCAGTTCTTATAAGCCATCTGTTCTGATAGCTAATTTGAGGCCCTGAGGTAAAAGAGAGCATGAAGATATCAAAGTGGAAAACTCACCATATTCATTCAACATTTTTTGAGCACATTTATATATGAAGTCAAATAATATAGGATTATCGTTCTAAAGGAGCAAACATTTAGGGAACAGTATAGTCAGTGTTATGATAAAAGTATAAAAGAGATCCAATGGAAATAAATGCATTAGGGGAAAAGAGTCAAATTAGGAGACCAGAAAAGAGTTTACACAGGAAGTAATGCTTAAGCTGAGGTTTCAAGGCTTGTAGAAATTGTCTTTAAGTAGAAGGCAAATAAAAAGGATTCTTGAAAAGACAACATATATGAAGCATGAAGCATTATAATTGGTAATGGCTAGAGTAAATAGTCTGTGAGGCTGTGTTTCAGGAGTGATGATGGTGGGAAACAGAGGATAAATTATTATGGGATTTATGTGCTAAGCTAAGAAGCTTAAAATGCATCCAAAATGTTAGCTAAGGGGATAGTTCAATGGTCAGTGCACATATTCCTAGGAGATCTATTGCTCCATCAACATTATGATACCAATAAAGAGTTGTAAATGTAATTTACAGGAACTCCAACATGCAGAAACAATATCTCCTCACAAATTCTATTTAAAATTCATGCCTCTGTGTGTTTATAAGATGCCAGCTGGTTATTTTGCACAGGAGAAGAAGAAAACCAAGTTGGTGTACAACTAGCCTATCTCTGCCATGGAGTTTGGCCAAAAGACAGATCTTTTGGGGATCTTATGACAAGCAAAAGGCAGAAGATTTCAAAGAAACATTAACACAATTCAGTGATTAGTTGGACATAAAGGAGCAAAAGAAAAAAATAAGCAACTAAAATTTTGATTCTACACTGGGCTTTTTAGGCATTACACTGATTTCTAAAGATAGTAAGAAAATAAGAAAGAGTACTTATGTGCTAAAGATTAATAATTCATCCCAAAATATAATCTGTTGGAGATGGCAATCAGACATCAAGTGGAAAGAGTGCTCAGTACCTAGAGGGATTTGCCTCCGAACATCATCTATTTTATAAGGACTCTAACCTTGAAAACAAGGCCGCTCGATATGTATCAAATGCACAGTCCAGAGGAATAGCATTTATAGAGGACTACCAGAAAGTTAGATGAGGTGTCTTTCCTTCTAGAATAAACCCAATCTAAGTGCTATTTCTCATGTTTTCTTCCCAAGCTGTTGCCTTCCTTATGTCATTTCCATGAAATTTGAGACCTCATATATCAGCATCTTTACAAAAAGAGCTCTGTGAAATTCATTTTAGCATTACTCCAAGGATATTGTGCAAGTTGGGTTGTCTGGGAAACAGATGCTGAGATGGAGTTAGGATTGCAAGAGTTTTATTGGAAGTAAAACCAATTAAAGAAAAAAGTAAGATGCAGGATTGGGCATAGGAAGCTGACAGATCCCAGTGCAGATCTGAAATCCTTTACCAGCCCAAAGGAGAGTTCTGAAGTAAAGACGACCTGATGGAGAAGTCCTGTAGGGCATGATGATGACCGGGCCCTTGTACCATCACTCTGCTCAGTCACTGCCTGGAGGTCACTGAGAGAAGAGCATAACCTTGGTTTGAAAACTGAGACAGATCCTGAAGGATCTAACAGCTGGAGGCATCAGCTGACCACACCCCTCTCAGCTAGGCAGTGAGTCCTTTTTTGAAGGAGCATCTGAACAGTGCATCTCTGTGTCTGGATCATATTACAAACTGGGCTGTATGGAGTTCTTAGTCTGGGCCTTATCTAGTCCAATCCAAAAGTAGAAAAAAATCATGTATTAACTGCACTGAAGAGGGGCTGCAAGGTGGCTGACTAGAGGCATCTGCTACTCGCCTCTTACACAGAGGAGAACAAAAACAGGGAATAGATGATCACATGTTGGATAGATCATTTATGAAAGAACATTAGAATTCAACAGAGAAGTGGCAGGACACAACCAAAACAAGAAAGGAGGGGGAAGTGAGGCTGCCTGCTTGGCTAGCATTGGCTGAGAACCAGGAGAGGCGCCTCAAAGCAGGAAAAGGGTAAGTGAGTGATCCCCAACAGTCTAGATTCCCCCCATGAACTCATGCAATCCTAGACACAGGAGATTCCCTAGAACCTAGTGGGCTGCAAGACTAACATAGGAAGCTGTAAGGAGACCAAGTGAAGGCATTGCTCCAGAGAGAGCTCAAGTTGAGTCACACCCTCTGCCCCCAAGCCCTAGGCAGCTACAGCAAGTCACCATATTGAGAGCCCAGCCCCTACCGTCCTGCCTGGGAGGCCCAGGAGTACGTGCATCACCACATCCCTGGTGTCCTATTGACATTCCTCACCTGTAGCCAATGAATGTCATGGCTGGTAGTTAGTTGCAGCCAATAATCAAGTGCGAGCCATTGGCTATGACCCCACTATCCCCAGCAACAAAGCTGCCATGCATTTTAAAGTGCCCCATGAACAAACTTTCCTGCCCACAGCTGCTGTTACTGCAGGTGACTGCTGTTCCCAGGGTCAAGTTTGAACAAAATGTGTGTTCCCTAAACACAAGTAAACAACTGCTGCCACTGAAAGCAACCTTGCCTTCCCCAGTAGCATGGTTGCAGCTGCTGCCTCCTCTCAAACATTTCTCTGGGGACATGTGGATCACTCCACCCCTGTCTACTACAGCTGGCACCTGCTCATACTACCAGGAGGTCTGAGGACAGGTCCACCAGCCCTGGCTCTGTCTCCCACTCTATGTCCAGGCACGCCATCCAAGGGCCTAGAAACCACCTACCTGAGTTGACCACCATCAGCACCAGGGTACTCCTTCTGTGGTCCTGAGTTCAGGCCTGCCCAGCTCATTCTAGCCAATGCCAACAACAATGCAATCACCCTATTGGGAACCTATGTACACAAACCACAGGTAGGGCTGGAGACCAGCCCTCCCAGCCCATTGTAGCCAATGCCAACAAACAATGCAAACCACTTCAGAGCTAGATGATGGTCTCACTATTGCTACTGCCATCACCCATTCCGTGCCTGCTGCCCAGTGGTCTGATAACCTACCCACCAACCTGGCCCATCATTGCCACTACCAGCACCTGGGCAAACCACCTAGAGGCCCAAGAATGGCCTGCCTGAGCCTGCTAACATAGCTATGTTGACCTGGGGCCCAAGGAAAGGCATGTTTGGCCTGTCACTGGCCACCACTGGGGTTTGAGGACAGGCCCACTGGTTGTCCCTGTCCCCAGAAAATCCTCATCACAGCCTCCACTGTACCATAAATCACCGAGGAAAGCACAGACACTACCGACACTATTTACAGCCAAATACATCATATAGTGATTACACTACTGCAAGCATCCAGAATCAAAGCCAAAGTGTCCTACCCAGCCTAAAACATAGATTCATCTTTAAGACAGAGTCTTTCCTTAGGAAAACAAATTCAAAAAACTGGAAGAAGAAATGTTTACACCAGATACACAGATGTCAATGCAAGGACAAAAGAAACATGGAAAAGCAAGGCCACTTCAAAAGAAACACAAGAATTTTCTGGCAGCATATTCTAATCAGAAATAAATTTATGAAATCCTTGAAAAAAGAATTCAAAATATTGACATTAAAGAAACTGAGCGAAATGCAACAGAATACAAAGAAATCAGAAAAACAATGAGGATATGAATGAGAAATTTACCAAAAAGATAGATATCACAGAAAAGGACCAAACAGAAATTGTGAAATTGAATAATTCCTTAAATGAAATAAAAAATACATTTGAAAGCTTCAACAATATATTAGATGAAAGAGAAGAAAGAATTTCAGAGCTTTAAGAGCAGTCTTTTGAAATAACCCAGCCAGACAAAAATAATTTTAAAAAATTCAAAAGAATGAACAAAGTCTACGTGGCATAAGGGACACCATCAGGTGACCAAATGTTGGAATTTCGGGTGAAGTTTTGAAATTTGGGTGAACAGAAGGTGAAGAGGAAACAAAAGGGACAGAAAACCTATTTAACAAAATAATAGCTGAAAACTTTCAAAATCTAGCAAGAGGTTTATACATTCAGATACAGGAAACTTAGAAGTTTCCATATAAATACAATGCCTAAAGGTCTTCTCCACAGCACATTACAGTCAAACTGTCAAAAGTCGAAGACAAAGAGAGAATTCTAAAATCAGCAAGAGAAAAACATCTAGTCACTTCTAAGGGAACCCCTATCAGACTAACAGTGAATCTCTCAGCAGAAACCTTGCAAGCCAGGAAGAATGAGATGATATATTGAAAGTGCTGAAAGAAAAAAATAAATGCCACCCAAGGATCATATACCCAGAAAAGCTGTCATTCATAAATGAAGGAAAAATAAACTCTTTCCCAGACAAATGAAAGTGGAAGGAATTCATTACCATTAGCCTGGTCCTATAAGAAATGCTAAAGGGAGTCCTACTCCTGGAAGTGCTAGAATGATATCTACCATCATAAAAACCACGTGAAAGCATAAAACCCACTGGTAGAGCAAACACACAAATAAGGAAAAAAAAAGAAGCCTCAAATGTTACCACTACTGAAGGTTTTCTGTAATAAACAATAGGAAAGAAAGAAAGAATCAAAAGATATTTCAAAATAACTAGAAACCAATTAACAAGATGAAAGGAATAAGCTTTCATATATTAACAATAACTTTGAATGTAAATAGGTTAAACCTTCCACTTAAAAGATAGAGACTGGCTGAAAAGACAAAAAAAAAAAAAAATGAGCCAACTCTCTTCCATCCACAAGAAATTCATCTCACCTTACAGGTGACACAGATTGAAAGCAGAGGTGAAAAAGGATATTCCATGTAAATGGCAACCACAAACAGGAATAGCTAAACTTGTATGAGAAAACACAGACTTTAAGTCAAAAACAGTAAATAGAAGAAAAAAGGTCATTATATGATGAAAAAGGATCAACTCAGCAAGTGAATATAAAAATTCTAAACACATATGCACCTAACACTAGAACACCTAGATATAGAAAGCAAATATTATTAGATTTAAAGGGAGAGAGAGACTCCAATACAATAATACTTGGGAACTTCAACACCTTATACTCAGCATGAGACAAATCATCTAGACAGATAACTATTAAAAAAATTAAAAGGATTTAAATTGCACACTTGACCAAATGGACGTAACAGACATCTAGAGAACATTTCATTCAGCAGCTGCAGAATATACCTTCTTCCCATCAGTATATGGAACGTTTCCCAGGATAGACCATATGTTAGGAAACAAAACAAGCCTCAACAAACTTTTAAAAATCAAAATTATATCAAGTATCTTCTCAGATCAAAATGGAATAAAACTAGAAATCATAAACAAGACACTTTAAAAACTGCAGCAATACATCAAAATTAACCAACATGCTCTTGAATGATCATTGATTCCAGGAAGAAATCAAGAAATATCTTGAAACAAATGCAAGTCAAAATGTAGCATACCAAAACTATGGAAGCAAAACTAAGGGGAAAATTTATAGCAATAAACACCTATGTCAAAAAAGTAGAAAGATTTCAATAAACAGTCTAACCCACCTCAAGGAACTAGAGAAACAAGAACAATCCAAGCTCCCAATTAATAGAAGGAAATACATAATAAAAATTAGAGTAGAACTAAATGAAATAGAGACTTAAAAAAATACAAAGGATCAACAAAATGAAAAGTTGGTTTTGTTTAAAGATACAATCAATAAACTGTTAGCTAGACAAGCCAAGAAATAAAGAAGACCCAAATAAAAAAAAAAAGAGAAATAGAAAAGAGACATTACAATTGACACAACAAAATAAAAACATAATTGAAGACTATTATGAAAAACAATACACTAACAAACTAGAAAATCTAGAGAAAATGTCTAAAATTCTGGACACAACCTACCAAGATTGAATCAGCAAGAAATAAAAAGCCTGAATGAACCAATAATGAGTAGTGAGATTGAATCAGTAATAAAAAGTCTCCCAACAGAGCAAAGTCCACAACTGAATGGTTTCAATGTTGAATTCTAACAAAGAACCAACAAGAGCTCTCCTCAAAAATACTGTCCGAAGACTGAAGAGGAGGGAGTTATCCCTAACTCTTTCTATGAGGCCAGTGTTACTCTGATAATGGTTTGGGACCAGCAGTGTTTGGGAATGCTGCCTATCCAGCTATCAGCTGTCCTCCCCTCACACTAGATTGGGGAGCTCAGGATGTGTGGTCTTCTCCTCCACTACCCACTGGCTTCGGCTGTCCAACCATCCTTTCTTCAGAAGGAATTGCTTGGTTTGCTGGTCAAACATTTGGATTAAACAACCATTTGGTATGGGGTAAACTGAGAGTAAGTATTTTGAACACACGGATTTCTTGAAGCAGGCTGATGAGAAAATCAGAGAATGTAATTTATAAGAAAGAATATTATTGTATTTTTTTAGGCAGAAAACGACACATTTCTGATTTAGCTACATGAAAATCTAGCAAGATGAAAAGAGGATGTTAAATCAGAGAACACAAACAAAATGTATTAGCGAATAAATATTGCTCTAGATTCACGGAGGAAAAACAGCAAAAAAGTCGTGTATTTACACAATGGAATACTATTATCATTGCAAAAACTGCAATTCCTTTTGCACCAACCTAATATTTGGCAATAAAAAAGAATGAAATTATGTCATTTACAGCAACATGGATGGAACTGGAGTCATTATGTTAAGAGAAATATGCCAGGCATGGAAAGACAAATATTGCATGTTCTCACTCATATATGGGAGCTGAAAAATTGACCTCACGGAGGTAGAGAGTAGAATAATGGTTACCAGAGACTGGGAAGGGTGTATGCATGGGGGACTGAGATGAAGAGAAGTTGGGTAATGAGTGCAAACATACTTTTAGGTAGAAGGAATAAGTGTCAATATTCAGTAGCACAGTAGGGTGACTACAGTTAACAAAAATGTATATTTCAAAACAGCTAGAAGAGAGAACTTGAAATGTTCCCAACACATAGAAATGATGTATACTCCAGATGACAGACACTCCAAATACTCTGACTATCTCATCACACTTTCTGTGCATGGAACAAAATATCACATGTATCTCATAAATACATACAGCTATTATGTATCCAAAAATCATGGATCAATTGCTTTGAATATATAAAATGAAAAGTACTTTTTGTCCTTACTCTGTAAATTCCTAAATTACAAATCTAATAATTTAAGTTATTTTGTTGATCTGTTGTCCTAAATAGCAATTTACTAACATAACTGAAATTGCCTTTCAGTAAATGCCCAGGGCCCTATAGTTGGCTATTAAATGCTTGAAGAAGAAATAAAAATCTGGTGGCTCGTCACTTGACCACTTTTCCAGCTAGTATTTTATTAGTAGCAAGGAAATAATCACAGAAATTCATTACTGCTAGAGAGTCCAGTGTATGAGAACTAGTAGGTGGCCACTTGCCTTAGTTGTCTGTTTTTGCAGTGTTCTTATTAGAGTGATCTGGGCATTAGGAAGCAAATTGTCTTCTCTCTATGGGAAGGGGAGGTTGGTAATGTGGTTGGTGTATGGAGAAGGGTTCAGGAAACAGCTGCAGTGGTTAGAACGGACAGGTCATTAGAACTGAAGAGGACAGGCTTGCTATGCACCTCAAGTGCAGGTGGCAGCCAGGGAAAGTGACACTTCCCGCCATTGCTTGAACAACGTAAATAAATAGTGACTTTTAAAGGCAAAAGTAAAGCGAAAAAATGATAAGAACTGCTTGGTTTTCCTGGGGCAGGGGGTGTTAGTTTCATTGTTACAAGCAGGACTGGCTACCTAATTTGCAGAGCCCAGTACAAAATGAAAATGCAGGCCCCTTGTTTAAAAAGATTAAGAATTTCAAGACCATAACAGCAGAGCATTACAATAACACGAGGCCTTTCTGAACTTGGGGCCGTCTGTGACTACACAGGCCACACGTTCACGAAGTCAGCCTTTCCTACAGAGCCAAACATTAACAAGAGAGATAAAGCAGTTTTTCTCAGATCACTAATTGACACTCCATCTTCAAGCCTCAGAAAGTTCTGCTCCTACTACTTTTCCTGGTCTGACCTATTGGTCTTCTGGCTCTGGGGTGGGGTTACTAAAGGAAGCAGAGGTTATAGAACTCCCATTCTGTGCCATTTTCCCACTGAGAAGTCTAGTGAAGACCATTATACTTTTAAATATTCTTTATTCTTACTGAAACATATGTTGGACCATATCTTACATTACACATCAAGATTTTTGGTCCAGAAATAGGTTTATTGTCATAACAGATTGAGAAACAGCTAATCCATTTATTTTAATCAGAAAGTTGCATTTGTTCTGATTTTTATGAGAACATCTAATTAAGACTTTCATTGCTATAACTAGATATAAACACTTTTTATAACACTATTGATGCCATTGATACAATTACTGCTGCAAATGCTGCAACCCCAGCTCTTGTGATTTCAGAGTCATATCTTGTAGAGGTGGATCCAACAAGAGATGTCATCTATCCAGGACAAATTTAACTGGAAATTAACCACTCCAGCTTCATTACATCAGAATGGGATTGAAGGATGGCAGAGAGATATGGACAAGTATATTTCAGAAAAAAAAAAAAAAATAATAAAGTGATCTGAGGTCTCCTGGTGAAGAAGTACTGTTCTACTTCAAATCCTTTTTCACCCAGATGAGGAAACAGGTACAATAACAAGCTCCTGTTCATGCAGGCAGTTAGAGAGAGCTGGACCCAAAACTTAGGTATACTGTGTCTCTAACAGGGTTCCTTCCACACTGTAATGAAAGTATAGCATAACTGGTAGTCTCAAGAGATTTTAGTTTGAGGATCAAATGATATCGAGGTTTAAGGAAAGTTGGGCTTTATAACTAGAATGAAGTTTTCTGGTATGGATTTTATGTTAAACTGAATATACCACGTCTGTTTAGTTGGGAGAACTTACAAATCCTGTTAATGAATATTCTAACGTTCATAACTAAAAGGTAGGATTAGTATAAAATTTCTGATTCTGATAAAAGACTACTTAAAATAGCCTCCAATAAGAAAGCAAATTTAATATGGATTAATGGAAATTATGAAAAAAGCTGTTAGAAGACAAATTTCTCACCTGATTTTCACTGTTTGGTGAAACAGTTGTTTAATAAAATGTATCAGTGACAACTCACCCAGTGAATTTCTAAAAAAAATTGAAATACCTCTTAGCAGTTGACTTATTTTTATGGCTTTTATTGGCTGTATTCTCACACTTACATGATACTTACCAGTCACATGATAAATTAATGTTACAGTAAAGCAAACTGACCTACTACAGTTATCATTAATGACAGGCAGCACTTTGACAGACTCCTTCACCTAGAAACACGAAACTGAAGAGTGCATTTTCCTTGCAAACAAACCAGGTTTATACTTTACACTAGGGTCATTTTACATGAAGGCAAGGGAAGAGAAATATTCAGCTACAATGGCCCAACATCTAAAATGTCTAAGTTTAAATGAAAAGAGCCTGACGTATTGAAAGACCTCACTAGCAAAATGCATCTCTAAGGAGTTACGTGTGTAACTGAAGAGAACTACACAAAATCCAGGAAGAACTGTCCCAGCAGTTCAGAGACATTTTTAAAAATTAAATGAGCATCTGCGGAGGAATGCACTAAACTAAATGCCATCCGTCCTCTTAGCTTCAGATTTCACAGCACAGAGCTCCCCTGCCCAGCGGTGTTCCACTCTCCAGAATTAGTCCACGACAGGGAGTCCCTTAGCAGGGCCAATCCAGTACAAAAGGAGACCCAGCGGGCCAAATGATGAGTCATAGTTACAAGTAAACATAGTAAATGATACTAAGGAGTTTAGGGACTGCTCTCGTTCTACGCAATTTCTTGCAGGCAAAATACTTAACACTGGTTTCACACCACTCTCATGTCAGCTTTTCATCTGGAGGCTGGCACTGTCTTCAGTATAGCACTATGGGAGCAATCGTGTCTAGTCATAAAACACCAATAAGTTTCCAAGTTTCAATCACTTTACTTGTGCTTTCGTTTCTTCCTTCTGATATTTCTTCAGTTTAGCACTAATACTGTGACTCCATTCTTTCATCTTTCAGGCATACGTTTTGTGGCTTTTAAACTTCTTGCCTTCTGACAGTAAAAGTGGCGAATGGTGAGTACAATGTCTGGGAATGAATTTGAAGTGGATAGGCATAACATTTAGTTGAATAAAGTAAAATAGTTGTAATCATGAGGGGAATGGTCTGGTGCAGTTATACGCACCTGGGTCACCTTCTATGACTCTGGGCCTCCATGTGAACGGCCCTCCTGGAGCGGTGACCTGGTGGCCCCAAGCTGTATTTCATTAAATGTTAATAATTCATACTTATCCCTGGGTAATTTTTCTGAAGCATTTTAATCCATGGTAAATTATAGCATCATATCCTTACTGATATCATTACCTACTCTACGCAGCTACATTTACTTTTTTGATACAACTAGGAAACTGAAAGAAAAAGCCTTTGAAGGGAAAAATTTCAGCTCTACTTAGGACTAGTTATGATTCTGGTCATTAGCAATACAGCGTGAAAAGCAAAGAGAGGCTGTGAATAAAGCAGGAAAAGAATACATTTTCCACATTGTCAGTGTGAGAACCTGAAAAAGCCATTAAAAAGAGTAGGTGATGAACCTCAAAAACATTATGCTAAGTACAAGGAGCCAGGCATAAAAAGTCACATATTGTGTGATTCCATCTATACAAAATGTTCAGAATAGGTAAATCCAGAGACAGGAAGACAGACTGATAGTTGCCAGGAGCTGAAGGAGCTGAGAGTGGGAAGTAACTGCTTGCTGGGTCTAGAAATTTTGTGGGAAGTGATGAAATGTTTAGGACTAGACAGATGTGGCTACTGCACAACATTATAAATGTTGACATGTGTTTTATGTTAAACTGAATATACCACGTCTGTTTAGTTGGGAGAACTTACAAATCCCGTTAATGAATATTGCCACAGCATTGTTCATTTTAAAATGGTTAATTTTATATTTTGTGACTTTCACATCAATACAAAATTTAAAATAAAATGAAAAACTATCTTCATGACTTTTCTGTAATATTAAATCCATCTTTTTATTTATTTTTTATTATATCTTAAGTTCTGGGATACATGTGCAGAACGTGCAGGTTTGTTACATCGGTATACACATGCCATGGTGGTTTGCTGCACCCATCAACCTATCATCTACATTAGGTAGTTCTCCTAATGCTATCACTCCCCTTACCCCCACCCCCCGACAGGCCCCGGTGTGTGATGTTCCCCTCCCTGTGTCCATGTGTTCTCATTGTTCAAATCCCAGTTATGAGTGAGAGCATCAGGTGTTTGGTTTTCTGTTCCTGTGTTAGTTTGCAGAGAATGATGGTTTCCTGCTTCATCCATGTCCCTGCAAAGGACATGAATTCATTCTTTTTATGAAAGCCATCTTTTAAAAAGCTTTTTTTTAAAAAAAAATAGAATTTTAGTGGAGATGAAGCATGAACTCCAACCCATTCGGCTTGCTTAAGTCACCTGGATAACCCTTTATATATTTACTCTTTTTAAAAATCAAGTTATAATCTAAACATTAAGTTATAAGTATGTATTAAGGGCAAGATTACCCCTTTTCCTCTCATATGAATTAGTGTTTACATGTAGTCAAATTTATCAAGTTCTTCTTTAGTTCTATTGGTCAGTCTTTGCTTTATAAAGTCTGACTTCTGTTTCCTTCTTAGAAAGATCTGTCCCACTCCTTCACTTGATAAGTTTGTTGTTGATAATGATTTTTTTCCTCTAAGGTATTTATTTATTTATTCTAATTATTTTGGTTAGTATTTCTGATAATATTCAATAATGTGCTCATGCCAGTAATCCCAGGATTTTGGGAGGCTGAGGCAGGGTACTGCTTGAGCCCAGAAGCTCAAGACCAGTCTGGACAATATGGCAAAACCCCATATCTGCAAAATAAGATAGAAAAATGAACTGAGAGGCTGAGGCGGGAAAATCACTTGAGCCCGGGGTTCAGGACAGCAGTGAGCATGACTGTGCTACTGCACTTTAGCCTTGACAACAGAGCAAGACCCTGTCTGAAAAAAAAAGTCCTGTCATTGGTTTTCACAGGGACTTAAATAATAAAATGTAGCAGTGAACTGAAAAGCTTAAGTGTGGATAGGAAGAGAAGAAAGAAGAAACAGTAACTTTTTTTCACATTTAATAGACAGTTGGTAACTGACACTATTTTAAAACAAATCTATCAATAATAGAAGTTTAAATATGTGATGTAATGGTATAAAGGTAATAGTGTGTTGGAGCCCCTTCTCTTTACTACCCCAAACTCACAAGAGGCAATTGTTAAATTTTCAGGAAATTTGCAAACCAGTTGTTAAAAAAAGCCATAACTGAAAAATAAAGTAGAAACTCCTGATTTCTGTTCTGGTATATAAGGAGATTAGGTATTTTCAGTCTGTCCTAACAGTAAGTAAAAATCTGATCTAAATGAAAAAATACAACTCTTCTTGAACCCATCAGAGAAGGGTACTCATAGAGCAAACCACAGGGCAACGTTGGAGAGATAGACAGGTGGACACGGAAAATTACAACTTAATAACCAAACAGAAATCCATGAGCAGAAATCTCATTATGAGCCAGTACCAGGGTAGGAAACCCTAAACTGTAATTAATGAATTTCTGGAGGTTCAGTGTGGACAAGCTTGAAAGACAAAAACTCCAGGGCACTCAGTCGTAGGGGGTCCTCTATAGACTTCTATATAGACTTCTATATAGACTTCTATATAGACTTCTATAAGTCTCCCCTACAGGAGTTCCACTAGATTCTCACAGTCAATATTGGAAAACAGTCCCTTTTGCTTCTAGTAGGGAGAGAGGAAATGTTACCATTTTGAAATACATCAGAGCCTTCCATTCTTCTTAACAAGGCCTACCCACAGGAGAAACTATTTTACCAGAGCCGAATCTTCTGAGGTTGTATGAGAGCCTCACTTACCGAGGGGAGGGGAAATGCACAGCTGTGGTCCCCTGCAGTCATCCTGTCCCACATAAAGGGGTTGGCAGAAACTTGTGAAGTCCATAGCCCAGAGGCACAAGCTCACCGACAGACTGAGACCTAATCATAGAATGCTTCCCCGCTCCCCAACAACATATCACTATATTAATAAAGGCAAAAAACAAAAAAAAAAAACACAGGTGAAGAGACTGAATTAGCATGAGAACCAGAGTCAGATATGATAGGGATGTTGGAATTATCAGAAAAGGAATTTTTTAAAACTATAATTAATATGCTAAAAAGCTTTAATAGGAAAAACATAGACAACATTTAAGAACAAATAAACAATGTCAGCAGAGAGATGGCTATTCGAAGAAAGAATAAAAAAGAAATGCTAAGGAATAAAAACACTGTAATAGAAATGAAGAATGGCTTTGGTGACTGACATTTAATTAGTAGACTGAACGTGGTTGAAGAAAGAATCCCTGAGTGTGAGGATGTGATAATAGAAACTTCCAAACCACACATTAACTTGGAAAAATTCTCAGTCACTATTGCAGACATCAAACTACAGAAACAGGAAGCTGAAAGGAAACCAAGCAGGATAAATGCCAAAAAACGAAAATTTAAAAACTATACTTAGGCACATCATATTCAAACCTCATAAAATCAGATAAAGAAAAAATTTTGAAATAAGCCCGTGGGAGGGAAAAACACTTCACTTATAAAAGTACATGTGACATCTCCTCAGAGACTATGCAAACAAGAAGAGAGTAGAATTACATATTTAATGTGTTGAGAGTGGAAAGAAAAAAATCAGCCAACCAGGAATTCTGTACTCTGCAAAACTATCCTTCAAAAATGAAGGAAAAATAGGGACTTTCTCAGACAAATAGAGATAGAGGAAATTTGTTGCCCGTAGATCTGACTTGCAAAAAAATGTTAAATGAAGTTATTCAGAGGAAACAAAAATGATATAGGTCAGAAACTAGATCTACATAAAGGAAGAATACTAAAGAATGAATAAGGGAAGATACAACAAAAACTTTTATTTTTCTTATTCTTAATTTATCTAACAGACAACAGGTTGTTCATGGTAATAATAACAATGTACTCTATGTTTATGTATATGGAGGAGGGATTCAAAATATTTTGTTATTATAAAGTATTTGCACTACCTGTGACAGTTATTTGAAAGTAGATTTGAATTAGTTGCAAATGTTTATTGCAAACCCTAGGGCAACCACTTAAAAAGCTAAAACAAAGAAGTAAAATTGATACACTAAGAAAAGAGAGAGGATAGAGTCATATAACATCCCCAAAACCACAAAAAGCAGAAAATGTGTGAAAGATCAAAACAGGAACAAAGAACATGGGCAAAAAATTAAAACCAAACCCAAGTATTATAGATATTAATTGGACGACATCAATATTTACCTTAAATGTCAATGGTCTAAATTCCCCAATTAAAAGACAGATTGTCAGACTGAACACAAAACCAAAACCTAACAATATGTGTTGTACATGAAATTCACTTTAAATGTAAAGACAAATATGGATTAAAAATAAATGGATAGAGAAACATGGATCATGCTAACATGAAGCAAAAGAAAGTGGAAGTAGCTGTATTAATTTCAGACAGGGCAGATTTCACAGCAAGAAAAGTTGTCAGGAAAGTGGAGCATTGCATAATGATAAAGGGGTCAATCCCCCCTGCCAAAAGACATAACAATTCTTTACTTAGATGTCTGTTTTCTAAAAACAGAATGTAAATATATTTTTTTAAATTTTTTAAATTTTTTTATTTTTTTGAGATGGAATCTCACTCTGTTGCCCAGGTTGGAGTGCAGTGCACAATCTCAGCTCACTGCAACCTCCGCCTCCCAAGTTCAAGAGATTCTCCTGCCTCAGTCTCCAGAGTAGCTGGGATTACAGACATGCACCACCATGCCTAGCTACTTTTTGTATTTTTAGTAGAGACAGTGTTTCACCATGTTGGCCAGGCTGGTCTTGAACTCCTGACCTGTGATCCACCGCCTTGGCCTCCTAAAGTGCTGGGATTACAGGCATGAGCCACCACACCAGCCAGAATGTAAAAATACTTAAAGTAAAAATTGATAGAACTGTCCAGAGAATTAGATTCAGAGAATTAGATTAAGTCCCACTATTATACTTGGCAATTTCGATACCCCTCATCCATAAATTAACAGATTTAGCAGGCAGAAAATCAGTAAGGCCATAGGTGAACTCAAAAACACTAGGTCAACTAGGTACAGTCGGCACCTATAGACTACTTCATCTAACAACCACAAAAGGCACATTGCTCTCAGGCTCACATAAAATATTCAACAAGATAGATGACGTTCTGGGTAATAACACACACCTTAACAAATTTAAAATAATACAAATCATACAGTGTCTGTTCTCACACCAAAATAGAATTAAATGAAAAATCAATAATAGAAAGATAGTTGGAAATTTTCAAAATATTTGGGATCACATAACATGCTTCTAAAGAAGATATGTGTTATTTAGAAAAAATAAATTTCAAGAAAAATTTAAAAATATTTTGCACTAAATTAAAATGAAATCCCAACTTATCAAAATGTGTGGGATGTAGTGAAAGGCGTGCTTAGAGGAAAATTGTTACACCAAATGCATATATTAGAAAAAAAGAAAGATCTAAAATCAGCCATCTAAACTTCTACCTTGGAATGTTTTTTAAAAAGCTAAAGAAAGAAGAGTAAATTAATTCCAAAGTAGGCAAAGGGGAAAAAAATAATGAAAATTAGAGCAGAAAGTAATAAAATTGAAAACAGGAAATTAATGGAGAAAATCAACAAAACTGAAAACAGGTTCTTCAAAAAGATCAGTAACATTGATAAGCCTCCTGCCAGGATAACTGAGAAAAAAGGAGACAGAAGGCATCGACTACTAATATCAGAAATGAAAGAGGTGCCATCACTACAGGTCCCATGGACATTAAATGAATAACAAATGAATTATGTGAAAAATTCTAAATCCACTATTTTGATGACCTAGATGAAATGGGTCAATTCTTTGAAAAACACAGCATGCTAAAACTCGCATGAGAATAAATTGACAATCTGAATAGGCCTGTATCTATTAAAGAAACTGAATCAATAATTAATAAACTTCTAAATCAGGAAACAGCAGGCCCAGATCAACTTATTGGTAAGTTTTACCAGGTAATTAAGGAAGAAATTTATATCAACTCTCTAGAATCTCATTTAGAAGGTAGAAGTAGAGGGAATATGTCCTAACTCATACTGTGAGGAATACCAAAACCAGAGAAACACATTATAAGAAAAGAAAACTACAGATCACTCTCTCTCATGAATATATATATAAAAATCCTCAACAAAATATTAGCATATCCAATCCAGCAATATATAGAAAGAACTTTATACTATGAACAACTGTGATTTATTCAAGATATGCAAGACTGGTACAACATTTAAAAATCAGTTAATGTAATCCATCATATCAATGGGTTAAAGAAGAGAAATCACATGATCATATCAAGAGATGAAGAAAAAGCATTTGATAAAATCCAATACCCACTCATGATTAAAAAACAAAGCATTCAGTAAAGTAGTAATAAAGGGGAACTTCCTACTTGATAAAATATATTCACAAAGTTCTATGGCTAATGTATTTAATAGTTAGAAACTTGAAGTTCTCCCACTAAGATCAGGTGAACAAGGCAAGGATGTCTCCTCTCGCCACTGCTTTTCAATATTGTACTGAAAGTCCTAGCTAATGCAGTAAGACAAGAAAATAAAAGAAAAGGTATACATATTGGAGAGGAAGAAATAAAACTGTGTGTGTGTGTTCACAGATGACATCATTGTCTGTGTAGGAAATCTGAAAGAATCAACAACAACAAAAACTATCTGAACTAATAAGAAATTGTAGTAAGGTTGCAAGGTCAAAGTACAAAAGTCAATCACTTTACTATATACCAGCAATAAATAAGTAAGATTTGAAATTCAAAGCACAATACCACTTATACCAGCACCCCCCAAAATGATATACCTGGAAATAAACTAACAAAATATGCACAAGAACTATAACAGAAAAACTATAAAACTGATGAAAGAAATCAAAGAACTAAATAAATAGAGAGCTAATACGTGTTGCTTGAAAGCCTCAATATTATCAGAATATCTACTCTTCCTAGGTTGATCTACAGATTCAATGCAATCCCAATTAAAATCTGAGTAAGCTATTTTGTGAATGTTGACAAAGTGATCTTGAAAGATTATGTGGAGGAGCAAGATACTCCAAATAGTGAACAATAGTAAAGAAGATTAAAGTTGGAGGACTGACACTACCCAAGCTTAAAATTTATTGTAAAGCAAAAGTAATAAGACAGTGTCGTGTTGGCAAAAGATTAGACAAATAGATTAGCTGAACAGAACAAAGAGCCCAGGAATACATCTGTGTAAATATAGCCAAGTGATCTTGACACAGGAACTAAAATGAAGAAAGGATAGTTTTCTTCAACAAAGGATGCTGGAATAAAGGGACATCCATGAGCAAAATAACTAACTAAATAAATAAATAATCTAGATGCACACCTTGAACCCTTCACAAAAATGAACTTAAAAATGAATTATAGACGTAAATGTGAAATGCAAAACTGTACAACTCCTGGAAATGACAAGGGAGAAAATCTAGATGATCTATGGTGTCAGCATGACTTTTTAGATACAACATCCAAGGCACACTTTATGAAAAAAATGGTAAGATAGATTTTATTAAGTTTTCTGCTCTATGAAGGAGCATGTCAAGAGAATAAAGAGACAAGTCACAGACTAGAAGAAAATATGTGCAAAAGACATCTGATAGAGGAGTGTCACCCAAACTATACCAAAAAAAAGCCCTCTTAAAACACAATAATAGGAAAACAACTCAATTAAAAATGGTCCAAATATCTTAACATATACTTCATTGAAGAAGATATACAGATGGCAGATAAACATAAGAAAAATGCTGATGTCATCAGAGAAATTAAAATGACAATTAGATACTACTGCACACCTATTAGAATTGCCAAAATCTAGAACGTTGACAACACCAAATGCTGCCAAGAACGTGAAGCAGCTGGAGCTCTTATTATTGTTGGTGAAAATGCAAAATGGTATGGCCACTTTGGAAGACAGTTTTGGTAGTGTGTCACAAACCTGTACTTCCTCTTACCATAGGATACAGCAATAGTGTTGTTTGGTATTTACCCAAAGGAGTTGAAAAGTTATGTTCACACAAAAGTCTGTGTAAGGATGTTTATAGTAACTTTCTTCATAATTGCCAGTGGAAGCAATCAAGATGTCCTTCAGTAGGTAAGTGGATAAATAAACTGTGGTAGATTGCAATGACAAATTACTCAGTGCTAAAATGAAATGAGATATTGAGCCTTGAAAAGACACAAAGGAAGCTTAAATGCATATTATTACATGAAAGAAGCCAATTTGAAAAGGCAATACTGTATGATTCTGACTACATGACATTCTGGAAAAGGCAAAACCATGGAGACAGCAAGAAGATCAATAGTTGTCAGAGTTTGGAGAAGTGGAGTGATGAATAAGCAGAGCAGAGGATTTTTAGGGCAGTGGAACATTCTGTGTGATACTACAATAGTAGACACACGTCATTACACATCTGTCAAAACCCATGTATGTACAACACCAAGTGTGAACCCTAATGTAAACTGTTGAGTGGGATTGATAATGACGTGTCTGCATAGGTTTATTGATTATAACAAATCAAGCCACTCTGGTGTGGGATGTTGATAGTAGGGGAGTCTGTGTATGGGTGAGGATGAGGGAATATGGAAACTCTGTATTTTCTGCTTAATTTTGCTGTAAACCTAAAACTTCTCTAAAAATAAAATAAATCTTATTGAAACTATTAAGCATATACATTTGCAATTAAATAAGTTATGGATTTTACTACACTTTACTAGTATCTATGCTCTTGACACTGCAAATGTGTGGGGGAAATTCTACATTGTAGTATGTTGCTGGTGATCACTTTGTCAACATTCACAAAATAGCTTACTCAGACTTTAATTGTGATTGCATTGAATCTGTAGATCAAGTTAGGAAGAGTAGATATTGTGAGAATATTGAGTCTTTCAAACAACATGTATTATCTCTCTGCGCCCTTCTCTGCATTCCATGAGGGTAGGCTGGAAGCTTTAAATAAGCCACACAGGGAATATTTATACCATGAAAATTGACAAATGCTGCAAATCAGGTTTTGACTTACTGCTTTTCTGACTGTCAAACTGAAGAGAGAAAGTAAGAAAATGTTAATAATACAGATGAAACTTAAAAGTGTATTGTGTCTGTAGTCATTACATATAGAATAGCACCAAAAAATGGAGAAAATCTTTTTTCAGAACTTAAAACCTGATCTATGATCAATCAATCATAATTGAATTAATCAAATTAATCTAATTGAATTACTGTGATCTATGATTAAGTCATTTATATCTTTGATGAATGAGTGAAGTTCTGACATTTTTCTTCACTGTTTTCCCTTTGTTTTACTCATTAACAAACAAAATTATCAACCAGATTTATTTTGGAATTGGACTTAAAAGCCAGTCACAAGTTCACCACTATATAAAGATAACTGCTAGAAAACTGAAATAATAATATAACTAACCAAAATTTGAGGCAGAGTAGGGGGAAGTATAAGAAGCCATAATTACATTGCAAATACAATATAATTGTTTTCATCTCTACAGTGGAGAAACAAAATATACAATTTAAGGTCAATACAACTCAAAGTGGATGATTAATTGTATTATTCAAATATACAATGATAATTAAAAGAAAAACTTTAAAAGTTTTATAAATGATTCTAATTTATCAAAAGAAAAGTATATACACATACAAATTGTGAATCCTAATATTGCCTCCCACCCCAACAGCCCAGAATCTATTTGTTCTCCTTGATCTGTTTCTATATTGCTATGCAATTTTCCTTTATGATATATTAAGATTAATTATTTGCATAATATTTGTGGATACCTTTTTTGTTACTTGATAAACTTCATGAAGCTAGAGTCTATGTATGATTTTGGTCATCATCATCATAAATACCTGGTACAATGTGTGAGTATAGTAATTGGTCGGTAATGATGTATTGATGTAATGATGAGTGAAGGGACCCTGACTTCAAAAATCTCACAGGAAAGCTACACATAAATGCAATACAATGAAAGAAACCTGTTTAGTTTTAAAGAAGAAGAGAAAAGATTAGACATTTTGCCTGAGGGAAGACTTTATAAAAAAGGTGGTATCTGAGTTGCGTCTTGAAATATTAGGCAGTTTGCCTGGTGGACAGGGAAAAAACGTCATTTTGGAGAAAGGAAACTGCCAGCAGAGCAAGGGCCACAACACAGAGAAAAGTGTGGGCCGTGCTAAGGATCTGGAATTTATCCTGTAAATTATTGGAAAAGACAGCAATAAGATTCTTTTCTGGGCACTCTCTGTACACAATAAGGAAGAAAGGAAGGAAGGGAGACTGGAGGGGGAGTTTGGTGAAGGATGCTTGGCACTGATTGGCTACTACATTGTGCTTCCTCGGGCCACACGACCTACAGAGAGAAAAAACTGGCACAATTTGCATTGTTGTTTTAGTTTAAAGGAAAATGCTGCTGAAATAAAAGGGGAGGTGGTAAGTCATAGTGGTCAAATCTAGCTTTTCCGCATGCTCTCTCCTCCAATTTGAAATTTGTTTTCTATTCTTTCTGTGAATAACCCCTAATTCAAATCCTGACTCTAGGAAAACTTACTTTCTTCAATAATCTCACTTATCTTTAATCACACAAAATTGTCACAGTCATATTTATCTGTATCATACTTTCAGAGCTGAAGCTGTGTTTTTATTTTATTTTGTAATCATCCACAGGCGAAAAAGTGCACAATGAAATGTTTAGCACAAAGTATATTTTGGTAAGTGTTTTGATCAGTATATAATAATGCAGTAACAAATGAAGATTTAAAAATTGTCACCACAGAGGAGCAGAAAGAAATTGGACAAATGTGTAAAGAGAATAACATGATAGAAAAGATGATAGAATGATTTCTTTAATTATATGAGAGGTAGATCAAAGTAATTATGAGACTGGGCGTGGTGGCTCATGCCTGTAATCCCAGCACTTTGGGAGGCTGAGGTGGGAGGATCACTTGAGGTCAGGAGTTCAAAGCCTGGCCGATTTGGTGAAACCCTGTCTCTACTAAGAACACAAAGAATTAGCTGGGCATGGTGGTGCGTAACTGTAATCCCAGCTACTCAGGGGTCTGGGACAGGAAAATCGCTTGAACCAGGGAGGTGGAGGTTGCAGTGAGCTGAGATCAGATCGTGCCACTGAACTCCAGCCTGGGCAACAGGGCAAGATGTCGTCTCAAAAAAAAAAAAAAAAAAAAAAAAAAAAAAAAAAAAAAAAAAAAAAAAAAAAAAAAAAAAAAAAAAGTAGTAATTATGAATACTCTGCTTTCAAGAAATAATAAAAAAAAATTCTGTAATACTTCAGGAATAATGTTATATTTAATTCAAGTACTGGTTTTTCCCCAAGGGTTAAATAAGATCCAGAAACTTGGAATTATGCAGTTTTTGACGGAAAATTTGGTTAAATAAGGGGAATAACTGTTTCTTACAACATTCCCAGCACTGCATTTTGAGTGACTCCTTATTGTATGCTGTTGTTTAAGAAAATCATTAAAACCTCAAAGTGTTGACATGTGTATGGTGGGGAATTCACAAGTGAGTTTCATTTGGTGAACTTAGGTGATATAGGTATTCATGACAGTTATAACATTCAGCTGTTCACAAAATTCTTGTAAGTAGTCCTGCAATTTAACTTGCCCTCTTGTCTGCAGCATAGTGTAACCACAGAGGCTGGTGTGGTCTCTAACTTTTCCCTACGATTCATGCTCAACCTGTTGCCAGGCTCACTGGTATGGAACCTCTCAGTCTTAGGCTTGCATTTTTATTTTCCTCTCTTCCATTTCCATCTTTAGGCGAAAAATAATGTTAAAAGAAAAGCTGCTTCCAGGCAAACAGAATCCAAGAAGCACACAAAAATGATCAGTTATGGTTTGTGACCTGATAGGCTGTTCTGGGAATTGAGCTGTCATACTCAGGAGAAAGGCAGCTACGTGAGCTGTGAGGCTCAAGTGTGGAAGAGATAAATAGGGGTGGAAATGTGAAGTTAGGATGCCTGCTTTCATTTGAAAAGTACTTTTTCAGGCATTTGAGAGTTTAAGAGGTTTTGTTTGTGTTTTTTCTATTTTGTATTTTAGCTTTGCTTTTAAAATTAAATCTCTCTTTGGGTCTATCGACACATTTTATTCTTTAATAACTGGTCTCCCTTCTACAATTTCTCTCTTTATTTCCAGAAATGTCTGCTGATAAGAACAGCCTTCCCAGGAATGGGTCAAATGGTAAGAAGATATATTTTTTAAAGGCAAAAAATTTAAAGAAAGGAGAGAGAAGAATAGAAACAATAGTTGTTGGTGGAGGATACCATGTAGCCGTCTTCCGCATTATGATTGAGTACATTCGTCCATCAATGAAAACTAGATTCCATCAGCAGGGACTATATGCAGAGCATTTATAATCATTAAAATTTCCCAATATAAGAAGGTCCTCTTTGCAAAATGGGAATAGCACAAATGGATGAGAATCATTCTCAATGGAAAATGGAAGATGTTATACTGTATCAGAATGTTTGTGTACACAGATTTTATTTAAATATGGATGTTATCATAGAGAAGATGAGAGTTTGCTCTCAGTACCCTAACTTCAGCATTAGAACTTAACAATGTATTGATTCTGCTCCTTGCCTTCTCTTTTTTCCTCATGCTTTTAATTTGCTCCTCCCCCATAATTAGTCATTACATTTATTTACTTATGTTTGCTACTCTGTTTCTGCTGTATATACAGTTAGAGAATCTCTGTACAATGGTTAAATTACTCCTCTTACCCATGGCCAAATATGGCTCTAGAAAAACCATAAGAATATGAAGCATGGTCTTTGTGACCCTTAAACCCATGTGAGCCTCTGTTGCCATCTGCCCATCTACTACTGACATTTATTTCATTCATTCTACCTCTTTCCTTGATCATTATTGCCTAACATTTCCTTCTTAAGCTTCTACACTTTCTCATTCTCAGCTTCTTACTTCACTAAGGAAACAAGAAAATCAGAAAAAATATCCCAAAGCTTTCATCACAATATTCACAGACTGACCTGTGAATGAGCCCATAGACCTCTCCTATCACTCTGGATAAACTATCCTTACTTGTATACAAGGCAATGCACCCATTTGAACACTGTATTCCATGGTTACTTGCACAAATTTAATTCTCCAGAAATTCTTCATTCTCACACATTACCATTTATTTTTCTATAAATTCATTCTAACAAAAGTACTGCTATTTTAGCCAACTTTTAAAATTGATACATAATAGATGTTCATATTTTGGGGATACGAGTGTTACTTTCATACATGTATATATCTGTAAAGGTTAAATCGGGTTAACCAGAATATCCATTGCCTTAAAGATTTATCTTTTATTTATGCCAGTAACATTTGAATTATTCTCTCCGAGCTATTTTGAAATGTACAATAGACACATGTTAACTGTAGTTACCCTTCTGAGCTCTTGAATGGGCCTTATTTACAGTTCTATCTAACTGTAAATTTGTACCCATTAATAACCCTCCCTTTAAAAATTATACAACTTTTTTTTTATATTATCCCTCTCTATCTACTGTTCTTTTCCCTTGCTTTTTTGTTAAGCAAAAATTTACTGCCTCCAATACCTCTCCTCTTGGTGTCTTTCAAGTATATTACATTCGCAATATCACTGCATCACTTCAGCAGAAACATCAATCCTCCTTCCAGAACAGCTTAAACTCTTCTGATTTTACTCTTACTTAATTGGCTGTTCCTTCTCTGTCTTTTGTGGTTTTTCTCATCTCTACAAACTATGCGTCTTGGATATCCCAAGGCTCAGTCTTCAAACCTCTCCCATTCTCTATCTACATTACTCTCTGGGTGATTTTAATTGAACCCCTGGATTTAAATACCAATTCCACACTGACAAAATCCACATATATATCTTTAGTATACACATCTTCTCTGAAATTCAAACATAGATATGCAATCATCTACTCAATATTCCCACTTGGATATTTATTTTGAATGTAAAACTTCAAGAGTCTAGAGCTAACTTCTGACATTTCTCCCAAGCCTTCTTTTTCTACATTCTTTTGTATTTTAATAAATGCAACTTCTTCCTTGCTCAAATCAAATACCTTCAGCTCATCCTTTCAGTCATATTTCATATTGAATACAAAAGCCAAATGTCTCAAACTTCAGGATATATCCAGAATCTGTCTGATTCTCATCACCTGTATCACTATCACCCAGATCTAAGACACTCTTGTCTCTTCCTAAAATACTCAATAATCTCCTAACTGGCACCTCTGCTTCTTTGTGTATAGCAGCTAAAATGAACTTATTTTTTTTTAAGTAGAACATTTCATTGCTCTGCTCAAGTGCCACCAGTGGCACTCCGTCTCACTGAAAACCAACATCACCTTTAATTGCACACAGGCTCAATACGTCTGCTCCTCACTCCTGGTTACTTAGCTTCTCTTTCTGGCCACATGGTCCTCCTTGTTCTTCCCCAGCAAATTCCTTTTATACCTGCTAGTCCTAGAGCTTGGAGCAATCTTCCCCCCAGATAGCATTAGATCTGTACTCTCAACTCCTTCAAATTTTTGTTCAAATTTTAACCCTCCAAACCTCATCCTAAACTCACTATTCCTTTTTCTTGCTTTATTTTTTCCATAGAAGTATGACCATCTGTCATGCTATTAAATTTATGTGCGCGTACATGCATGCATGTATGTATACGTTTCTGTTTTATTATTTCCCCTGTAGAATATAAGCTTTAGAAGGTGGCAATTTGTCATCTGTTTTTTTCACTGTGTTATCTGATGTGCCAAGAATATCTGTGGAGACATAGTGAAAACACAATACTTTTTTTGAATGAATGAGTGAATGAAGTCACCATTGTTTGGATCTGAAACATATTTTACTTATAATTAAAAGTGAGTATCTAGAAAGTCACAGAAGAATAACTTCTAACTCTCTCAAACACTCTGAGTTATATTTCCAAGAGAAGTCAAATCCATCTTGTTTCTCTTGGAAACCCTTGCAATCATAAGAAGATAGCAAGAGTCATCACTCTGCAGCATAAAAATGATTTTTCAGCAAGGTTTTAGAATTCAAAGGATATTCTGCAAGCCTGAATTCTTGACCCTTATGCAGGTGGGAAAAGAAAACAAAAGTCTGTATACACAAGTTCAGGAATGCTAATTTTGGTGTTCAAATAGTTCTGTTTTAAACCATATGGCAAACATACCCAGAAGAAAATTTCCTCACTGCTGTGTTTGCTTTTATAGCTTTAAGCACTGTGGTTTTATGCAAGAGGAAATAGATTTTTGAGATGACAGTGACAGGTGAAATAGGATGTGAAGAAATGATACTTCAGATTCTCTTATGTCAACAATATAAAAAAGCTACATGAAAAGGAAGTGATCTACCCATCTGTGAAACCCAGAATTCTCAAAGAGTCATAGCCACGATGAATTAACATGGTGCTCATGGTACTCATTCAAATGCTTTGTGATAAATCGTTTCAGTTTTAATTTCTTCTAGTAGGTCTCATCAATAGCTAACTAAGCTATGTTGTTTTCTTTTGCTAAAAAAGTATGGTAAACTCTCATTCAATGTAGTTGTCACAAATGATCAAATATTTAGGTAGAATACTAGATTATATAGAATATTTGTATTACCAGTTTCTTGAAGCTTAGAACAGAGCATGATGCAGTTAACATTATTATTTTCCTGAATATATGTAACAATTAAGTAATTCAGGATCATGTGACACCTCAGGGCCATCAATGATTATTCTATTGGAACTTGCTAAAGTAATAAATAGCATAATTTTAGATAACAGAGGGTCTTCTATATTATCGTTCGTGTAACATTTTTGCCAGTACAAAGAATTCCCATTGAATCAAATTTGCCTGTTGGCTTTTATAGGGATCTAAAAGTCAAGACACAAAGCGGTGTCATATTTGAAAATAATTCTTTCTTTGAAAGTTTAAAGTTCCGTGTGGGGCTTTAATAATTTTAGGGGTAGAAATTATTATCTTCAATGTGTTTAAAATCCATGGTGACAAAGCACACTGACAAGCTCTAGGTGAAGCTGGAATGAATGTTAAACCTTAACCACATGAAAAACACACGTGCTGATAAGGGCACATTAGGGCCAGAAGCAGCTCTTATAACATTTTATTCTGAAATGGCAAACTTGGTTAGTATTTCAGAAAACAACCTAATTTGTTGAAAAATTGTATCTGTCATGTTCTCTTTAAAGTCACGGTAGTTGAAATAAGATGATCTCATTACTACTTTTCTCACAGTTAGAATAAAATAATAGTATACCAGGCAGGGTAAAAGCCATTTTAAGTTTTTGTCAGGAATTTCAAACCAGCATTATCTCTTCTTATCCATTGGTAGAGAAATTATCAAAGAAAGAAAAAGCAGGTTTTAAATTCACTTATGCCTTTACAATTTGAATCTGACTTACTCTGTTGAAACATTAGTAATTAATCATGCATCAACACCAATTGTCATAGATTTTGGCAGTCATAAAAAAAAGAAGAGAAAGGAACCACATTTTCTATTTTGTTCACAGTGAGGCAGGAATAATGGATTCTGGGGTTATTGTGCTAACTGATACACCCCCCCCCCCCCCCCAAAAAAAAAGCTTGAGTGTGTACATAACAACTTGAGAATTCTTCCCTTTTAAAATTATAATGCATATGCCATATTTATTAGTTAGAAATATTTTATGTTCCTCCAGTTTTTATTCATTTGTTCAAACTGCTCTGAAAAAGCTGGAAGAGATAATAATGTGGACAAGGTAATTGGTGTTGATACCAGTATCTTTATAAATAAAGTCAAATTTAATAATATATTGATTAAAGTAAGAAAAATAAGATCAAAGTAGTCTAATATGGCGGGCTTGGTGATATTATATTTTCACTGAGTGTGCTATAAATGCCCACAAAACCAATCTTCTCAGGTATTTCTTGGTTGAATTTTATTCACACACATAGATCTGGTAATAAACAGACATAAAGAACACAGAACTAGCTTGCAAAGGCTGCAGTTTCCATTTTCTCACTATCAACTACAAATTGCAGTTTGCATATATCAAAGTTTCATTTTTTACCTGTTTAAATTGGGATTAAATTAATTACATTTGTTGGACAAATACACAGAGTACAGGTGAACTGTATAAAGGTAAATTTGTTACTTGAATATATTAGTAAATGTTATATATTATATGAAAGAAAATTTCGCGAATACTTCTTAGCATTCTGGCCATTCAGTTGAATTAATTTGCAATAGAATTTTAATTCTTATTCCATCTGGTATCTTGCCAAAGTAGTAAACAGTATGATCATTAGAGTCCTTCCTAATTCCTTCATCGTGTTCATGTGTGTGTAAACCCTTTAGACGTTTTTTACTCATAATAGCTTTAAAATTGCTTTATGTCCTTCAGCCTCATGAAGATGATGACTTTATTAAAAAATTAAAGCCAAAACCAAAAAATCTTAACTGGGCACAAAAATAATTCTAATATGCTTTTATGTCTTGCTTACTGTCAAACAGGCATCTCTATGTGTATAATGTAGAACAGAAGATGTAAGAAATATGAATACCTTTCCCCACTTTGCATAATGAGGCAATTAGTTGTTATCTAGGTCCCTGGGTGATGAGCAATATTCCAGAAATATGTGCTTGGGTATGACGTGTGTGAGCTGTAAATGTGAGAGTCCCAATAATTGCTATAATTGCTGATGGGCTCAGTCTCACCCGACAATTATGCACCAGATGTGTAGTAAGAGTACTTGGTGTGGCTGATAGCTTATATGGCACAAAGTACTTTCAAACTAAGTTAAATTTTGTAATTAATAACTGTAATGAATGTTACAACTATTTTCCTCTACTTTAACATTAGTTCATGTCCTTTATTATAAAATACCATACACATGTAAATTTCACATAATTAGATTGACTCATCAATCTGTTATTCCCCAATTACATAACAACATAGTTACTGAATGAGATTTATGGGCAAGGTGCTAGGAAATATATTTTAGGCTTCAGAAACCCTTATTTGCATATTCTAATTAGCAGTTTATTAATCTTAAATGCATAAGGAAATTAACTTCAGCTTAATCTCATAAAATTCATCACAGTAATCCTTTATTACATTGCTTTGATATACATTATTTTTTAGCCGTTTATGTACTGGAGTAATGGCTAGAAGATAGGAAATTTCATCCCCTTATTCCAGTTACAGATCTTTCCCCACTCACACTGTCACCTACATTATAATAAAAAATGTAATACCTTCTACTAACATTTGCTTTCAATAAATTCATACAAGATTTTCTATTTCTCTTCAGTAACATTTCCTATCCCTTTTTTCAGAAGATCTCTCCACTAGCCTGCCTTTTTACCAAATCTAGCAGAGTAGTTCCCCCTTTATCCATGGGTGACACGTTCCAAGACCCCAGTGGATGCCTGAAACCACAGATAGCATTGAATCCTATATATGCTATGTTTTCTGTAACAAAATTTACATGAATATAGTCTCTCTCTCTTTCTCTATCTCTCTTGCAAAATACTGTGATAGTTTCAGACCACAGTCGACTGCAGTTAACTGAAAGTAGAGAAAGCTAAACCACGGGTAAGGGAGACTACTGTATCTATAGAAGCAGATATATGAGTAACTTTTTGTTGAGAAGATAGTTTTTTCAGATCATCAGGTGGTAACTTTCAGGAGGTGAGTTATATGAATTCAGAAAACCTTTATTAACTCATTGCTGCATGTCGGAGACTAGGTACAATGAACAAGATGGAAGATAAACCAGAGAAGCTCATTGCCCTGGAGAGTTCTAAAACAAGACCCACTGGGAAGAGAAGTAAAACTTTTCTCCGGGACCAAACCCCATCTAGTGTGGGGGGAAAAGTTTCAGAAAGTTCTGGTGTGCTTTTAGGTTCCTCGGATTAGTATTTGGGGTCTTTACACCCCAAAGCACAAATGCGACCCACTGAGTTTAACTGTCGTTTCATGAAGAAACACTACACTACTACACTATTTAGCACTCAAATAAAGATATCTATTTAAGTACTAAAAGACGGCACCATTTTGTCATACTAGGAAGCTCTTAGCAGTTTAGAGATTTAAGAAAAGCTTCTTAAGTCTTCACCATTTCATAGTGTTTACAGTGAGCTTCCAAATCCATTCTGTTTCTATAAAACTAAATGAAACAGACAAAACAACCAAAATGGTTACAAATATGCTCTTTGGTCTATGATCTCATACACACGAAACTTCCCCTTTCAAATATGTCAGTTATGGCTATGAAAACCTGAAATGAATGTCTTTATGTGGAACAGAAATGGACTTTGAAAGCAATTCCAAACAAGAATATAATAACAAAATATTCTAATGTTAAATATTCTGTGTTTATACGTGAGTTATGTAACATACATATTAATTATGCATTAATTGCAATCCAGCCTTGTTGAGTATGTTTGTTCTATTAATAAAAATGTAATTGGGTATAAGAATATGTCTAATGTGCCTAATATGTTGTTATTATATATTTTGTAGGTATTAGTTTCTGCTATTTATTATTACACATACTATTATTATAATGTATTATATAATAAATTATATATAGAGAGGGAGACAGAGAGAGAGAGAGAGAGCATGTGCAATGGCAAAAGTATCAGAATGACTGTATGACTTATTTTTATGTCTGCTTGCTTAAATTTGCAAAGTCCATGGCTGATATTTAGTGAACATGCCCTGGTATGGCCACAGCAGTTCAGGTATTGAAATACTTTTGTATAATTGGTAAATATCTACTGCTTACATTTCCTGAATCTACTCCAGATGTGCACTGGAGTAGACCTCACAAAAGTCCCCAATCTCAGAAACAGCTGGGGCCTCAATATATTGCTTTAGGTACTTCAGCCAGTGTTCATTCTGGTCCATGCCCAGGACATACTGTTGGCTGAATATTTTAAATACCATCTTCTCATATATCTTGATATGCTTGATGAAAACTACCACCTCCAAGAAAAACAGATGATATTCTCTTGCTATTGTAGTGGCTCTTTAGAAGTACTGTAGTTATTATAAAGGTGAAAAATAGTCGCTATACTTTTAAGGAATTATAGTGGGACAAGTGCAGTACCATAGTGTCCAGGAACTTGATGATGGGAAAATTTTCTCTCTATACCTCACACCCACTATTTCCTTACAGAAATGCTGCACATAGTCCCCTGAACCTGTGTGCATACTTTTGTTTCTAATCTGTGCAAGTCTCATAAAATATCCATATTGCCCTTTGCTATTTGATGTTTGTAAAAGAGTTGAAAGGGTGATTTGAGTGAAGGCACAGGTTACAGATCACAGTTTAAGGCAAGAAGGAACGGATGAAATTTAGAATCTGTAACCACTGGAATTAAAGAAAAAGAATCTTTAAGATATTCAGAGTTGACCAATTTGAATAAGCACAGCTAAGAATACATATTTTAAACATTTACTTTGGTTGATTTAACTTCTGTCCCTTTTTCAATCCTGATTTTAGATTTGGGGTTTATTTTTAAGGAGTTCTGTATCTATACATTATGATCCTGATCTGATACTAAAGACTTCTTACATCAACTAAGGCAAACAGAAAATAATATAATTAGTACAAATAAATAAATAATATAATTCCAAAGCAAGGTTCAGGAGAATTTGTTGAAGTAATGAGATTCTTTAGTTCCTGGAGTGGGGTCAATCTGGGGTTACTTATGAGGCACACCAAGAGATTTTTATTGGTTCCTTAGACTCAGACCAAGGATCAGGAGCCAAAAACAAAGCCAAGACCAACTATCCAGACAATAAACAATATATTGCCATTTCTAATGGTGAGGAAACAAATACATATTTATAACGTGGCCATATTTTTAGAAAACACTGTCTCTATTCTCTGAGTCTCCTTTTAATCTACTTCCTCAATCTATTTCTAAAACACTTTAGACATGTTTTTGTTCTTATTCCTTGTTAATGATTTGTTAGTTTCTTTGTGGAGAAGCCAAACCAGGAAAAATCAAAATACAAGTGTTATTTAGATGATTGGCAGACTATTTCCTTAGCACATCATATTATAGAAATGGATGTTCCTCAACCAAAATCATAAAAGATCTTTATTATATTTCTAAAAACATTTATTTTCTTAATTGTGTTTTCAGAGAGCTTTTCCTTAAATCTTTCAGATAATGGATTGCACTATAAGATATCATCTTAAGTTATCACAGTCACATGTCACTCTGCTCTTCACAGTGAAACTGATAAAAACGGATAAGTCACCAGAGAAAGAATGACATGCTTTCATTAACAATCAACATACCACAGATTTCTTTTGAAGATTTCTCTAAGCTAAGTACACTAGTTGAAAAGAGGTTTGAAACATAATTTTCAAGTATTTTGATTTAATTATGGCGAGGCTCAATGTGTAGCATTGTTTGGCTCTATGGTTTTCTAAAGAGAAGTTTCAAATTTCTTTTAGTTTCTTCCAAAAGATCATTCAGCACCTCTCTAATTTAGCTTTTTCCTCAGATTCACTTACACTTTGCAGATTAAAGTTATTCCCACTCCCACCTATAAGCAGTAAATATATGTGTTTTTAATTGCCCTTTAAATTTCATAAACCAAAATAACATATGCTTGTTTACAAAGATCTAATTAGCACATTTACCTAAATATGCTTTCATGGTTGTGAAGATATTAAAATTAAAATGCAAATTATAATGTGTATATGAGAACTAAGGGAGAAGAATTTTAACCAAATGGCCCGCAGGCAAATGATTCCCCTTGCTGTTACCTTGCCATTTATTGGACACTGTCCTCAATAAAACAGGCAGAATCCTTACCTGAAAGTTACAAGTCTTCATTCTGTAGTCACTTAAGACAATATTAACAAAGCCAAGACCTTGAAAGACATATGATTAATATAGCAAATAACCAACTCAGAAATCAAGCACCTTAAAAATTAATGCCACAAAAGAAATCAATAACAAAGAGAAAAGCATTAGAAGGTTCAATTATTAGTAAAATAATCCTAGCACCATTCATATTTGGGGAGATCAGTCTCAAAAGATTTCTGGAGAAGATGCATCTTCAAAACATTTTTCATAGCCAGCTAAGAATATGGCTCTGGTATTGGGAAAAACTGCAGCAAGACAATGAGGACTTTTGGATAGCTGAGTATTGATGAGCTAAACTGAAGGCTCATGTAAAATCCTGGAAATGTATATCTATAAAATAAGATTCAGGGCAAGTTAGAAAGGAATTGCCAGTTAGTATGTAAAACTATGATTGCTTATCAAGTTTTGGTTATCAATTATTTGAAAATACATGTAATTATATCTGTGCATTTATCAATTGTGTTATATACCCTAAAGGATGATGAGGTTTAGAAAGGAGTGTGTGATACTGAGCAAAAAGAACAAAACTGGAAGCATCACACTCCCTGATTTCAAAGTATACTACATAGCTATAGTAACCAAAACATCACAACACTGGCATAAAAACAGACATGCAGAACAATGGGACAAAATAGGAACTCCAGAAATAAATTTGTGCACTTACAACCCATAATTTTCAACAAAGGTACTGTGAACACACCATGGAGAAAGGACACTTTCTTCAATATATGGTGCTGGGAAAACTGGATATCCACATATAGAATAATTAAATTAGATCCTTATCTCATACCATATACAAAAATCTGCTTAAAATGGATTAAAAGCTGATATATAAGAACCAAAACTGTGAAACTCATTGAAAAACCATAGAGAAAAAAGCTACGTGACATTTTGTGAGCAACGATTTTTGGATATAACTTCAAAAGCACAGGTAACAAAAGCAAAGATAGACAAATAGGATTGCATCATAATAAAAAGCTATTCTACAGCAAAGGAAACAATCGACAGAGTAAAGAGAAAACCTACAGAATGGGGGAAAATATTTGCAAACTACACATCTGATAAGGGGTTCATATCCAAAATAAACAAGGAACTCAAACAACTCAATGGCAAAACAAACAAACAAAATCAAATAGCCCAATTTAAAAATAAGCAATGACTTTAAATAGAATTTCTCTAAAGAAGATATACAAAATGGTCAATAGCTGTATGAAAAAAATGCTCAACATCACTAATCATTAGGGAAAGACAAATTGAAACTACAATGTGACATGACCTCTTACTTCTCAGAACGTCAAAAAGACAAAAGATAACAAGTGTTGGTGAGGATGTAAAGAAAGGAGAACCCTTGCCTGATGTTGGTGATAATGTAAATTAGCCAGTATTTAAAGCAGTACGGAGGTTCCTCAAAAAAATTAATGAAACAGAACTCCAATGTGATCCAGCAATCCCACTACTGAGTATATATCGAAAGGAAATGAAATCTTTATGTCAAAGAGATATCTACACTTTCACGTTCACTGCAGCATTATTCACAAGAGCTGAGATGGAATTAATCTAAGTATCCATTGATGGGTGAATAAATAAAGAAAACACAGTATGTATACACAGTGGCATGCTATATTCGGCCATGAAAAAGAAAGAAATCGTGTTATTTCTGACAACATGGATGAACCTGGAGGACTTTAAGTGAAACAAACCAATCAAAGAAAGACAAATACTGCATGATTGCCCTCGTAAATGGAATCTTAAAAAGTTGATCTCATATAAGTAGAAAATGGAACAGTAGTTACCAGGGGCTGGGGTAGTCGGTGAATGGTGGTTGGGAAGGTATTAGTCAAAGAATACAAAATTTTAATTAGATAGAGGAAGAAATGAAAGAGGTCTATTGTACAACACAGAGACTATAGTTAGCCATATATTGTATTCTGAAACAATGCTAAGAGAATGAATGCAAAATATCCACAAAAATGATAACTATATGAGGCAGTGCAATGTTTACAGACTTCAAAACAATATATTGTATATAGTAAATGAATACAATTTTGTTAATTAAAAAAAAATATATATATATATTACTAAATAAAATAGAGTTTGTGTTTCCATGGTTACTGTAACCCTAGCAGGTTTTAGGGAATTGTTAATAATAGTAGCTAACACTAAATGCTAACTGCTAAGTACTTTACATACATTTTTTTTCCATTTAATTCTTACAACAATTCCATAAGAAAACATTCTTCATTTAGAACAAAATTAGTCATCATATTTCTATTTCCAATACAGACATGATTCATGTCACATTCTCTTTTGTACCTTCTGCTGCATAAAAAGAGAAGAGGAACTCCTCTATAGAAATTGAAGTCAATGAAATTACTCTAATTAGAAAAATAAAATCAGTATAATCAATAACAGTAACAATGGCCATTTATTGGCAAAGCAGGGAGCTAATTGCTTTATATATATTATCTTACAATGCATGCTGTCTATTATCTAATACAACATGTATAAAGCTAGTAGTATCATCGTAATTATTAAAATGCCATTTTTTTAAAGGGGGAAATTTGTGCTCTAAAGAATTATGGGCATGATCATATTTCCTCAATGTGAGTGGCAGATCCATGTTTTTCACTCAGTTTTGCCTAACTCCAAAGTCTATTTTTCACATCTTGTAATACATTCACCTGTATCCGTCTAAAATACGTGCCCAAACCCTAACCCCTGTGTGATGGTTAATTTTATGTGTCAACTTGATTATGCTAAAGGATGCTTAGATAGCTAGTAAAACATCATTTCTGGGTGTGTCTATGAGGTGTTTCTGGAAGAGACTGGCATTTGAGTCAGTACAGTGAGTAAAGAAGACCACCTCACCAATGTGGGAATCATCCAGTCCATTGAGGGATTGAATTTACAACAAGGTGGAGAAAAAGTAAATTTCTTCTTTTCGAGTACCTGCCCTGAGATATCAGCACTCATGATTTTCAGGTCTTTAGAGTTGAACCAGGATTGACACTAGTGGTCTCCTATAAGGGTCATTGAGATATCCTGTTGGTTCTGTTTCTCTGGGGAACCCTGATTACTATACCTTAGTACCTGGAAATGTGATCTTATATGGAAATTGAGAAGTTGGATTTTTGCAGATATATTTAAGTTAAGGATCTCAAAATTAATCATCCTGGATTTTGGTGGGCCCTAAGTCAAGTGACTGGTGTTCCTATAAGAGAAGAGAGATTTGATTTGAGACATAGAACGGAAGGCCTTGTGAAGATGGAGGCAGAGACTGGAGCGGTATCACCACAAGCCAGTACATGCCTGGAGCCACCAGAATATGGAAGAGGCAGGGAAGAATTTTTCCCTGGAGCCTTTGAAGGAGGTTTGGCCTTATGAATACCTTAATATCAAACTTCTGGCTTCTAGAACTGCTGAGAGAATAAATTTCTGTTGTTTTAAGGCACAAAGTTTGTGATGATTTGTTTTGGCAATCCTGGAAAACTAACACATCCATTAATGAAGATTTAAGATAAACAGCTGATAGGAAAATGAAAAAAAAAAAGGTGATCATGCAAAATTTATAGTACGATACACTAAAATAAAAAAATTCAAAGAATAAATTGAATGATAAAATAAAATTTTCAGCTATCAACTAAAGAGTCTCAACCTAAATAGTGAAAAATCTAACCTTACCTCTCTTGAGGAAAAAAATGTAACAACCTATAGTCTATATTGTAATAAGGAATAAATTTTATGGACAAGCTCCAACTACCAATGTAAATTTCCTTGAATCTTAACATGATGAAGATAATCTCTTGATCTCTATTGCATTTAAACAATGAAGTGATATATGTTTTCTCAGATATTCTGCTTTCTAATATCTCAAAGACTCAGCAAGGCACATCGAAATGCTACTTATATAAATTACTCTATAAATAATATTTTATTTTTATACTGCTCATTTTTTTTTTTTTTTACAATAGAATGAGAGCTTTCTTTATAAGGAAAAACTCTAATACTATGTCTTTTCATTGCCTGCAGCTTTAAACATTTTCAGAGGCAGAAACTATAGTAATAGCAGTTTGCAAATGAAGTGGTTTGTAAATCTTAAACTGTAATTTTCTCCCAAACAAAACAACAACTAAAAAATATGCTCTCTAAGGAGAGATGAAACTGTAAAGTCTTCTATTTGGCATTCAGATGTTGCTGGATATGTTTGCAATAAAGAATATCCTCCACTTAAATCGCACCTACATCTTTCCACCAAAATCTTTTCTTGTATACTGTCTGTCCATAACGGGAGTGAGGCTTAGTATCTCATGCTAGTTAGATGCATTATTCATTTCCTTTCTGCTTATATATTCCACAGTTTGAAATTTCCTCCAGAATTAAAAAATGTAAATTGTCACAGTCATAGCTACAATGTATCTCTTGTTTATTATACCTCTCCCAAACAGCCAGTGCATTTAATGATACACCATTTACATTTAATAGTATTCAGACATATTTGGCACATGTTTTATTATTTTATCTTATAAAGCTTGAATTTTTTAAAAAGCACCACTGATTTTTGTACCATTTAACATGTATTGAAAATTATCTTTCAATTAGAAAGTCATAAAGAAGTACAGGTAGCATTTGCTTCCTATATTTCAGAAAACTTTCAATGATTTTTCAATGATTCATTTACACTCCTATTATTAACAGAAAACGCAGTCTCATTTCAGTTGGTCTGTGTCTCAAAATCTAATGTCCCCATCTCCAGTCTTGGCCATTCTTCCCATTCACTCCCCAGAACTATGGTTAGTACTATCAGAGTGTTACGGACATCAGCAGCAGCAGAGCATTTAATTTAGATTTCACCAGAGCTAAGTAAAGTGGACAGCCGAACAGTACTTTCTCAATGAAGTAATAGATTAACGAGGTTTTTTTCTTATATAGCTAGAAAGCAGCATGCTATAGTGAAAGAGGATGAGCTTTAGATTTATTCCAACTTAATCTATACTGCTGATCTTCCCTCTCCATAGATAATTACTTCACTACTCTGAGCCTCATTATAAGCTTAGCTGAAAAACAGGAATAAGGAAGTTGCAAGGATTAAATAAAATAATGTATGTAATAGCACAGTGCTCAGAACATGAATGGTCATCAGTTACGTGGTAATTACCTCCAACTAACTCACGCACGTCCACAGCTTTGTTTTTTCCTTCCAGAGAATCCCAACAACTGAACTGCAGTAGTGTAGCAGAGGAGCCAGTTGGCTACATAAATTATACCTCATGTAGAATTTACAGAATGAAAGAAAGTTTAAAGACAGGTCGTTTGCTTTATTTGATAACATTGCTCATTATTGGCAAATGTGTAGTAGAATCAAATCAATCGATTTGTAGTCTGGAATAGGAATCTTCTTCTAATTATGTTTCCAAATCATAAAATGACTGTTAAGAAAAAAAAAAACCAAAAGCGTGCTCCAGTAATGGTTGCTATTCATTATTATGGCCAGGTATACAATATACATCTGAAATGAAATACTTTTGATTTGGGGAATTCAGGATCAAACTTGGCTTTGGGTATCCTTGAATCCAGCTGCAATCAAATCAAAGCTTTGAGACATTTTTGAAACAGAAGCAGCAACATTGTGAAAGATCAAATAAAAAAAAATCAGTGCAAATAAGAATGGTCTTGTGAATTTTTAGCCATGGTGGTACTTGCATAACAGCAGGGTCCACAGTGAATACACAGTACAAAAGCTGATGAAATGGCTCCCTGAAAGCAGGAAGGTAATGTTTTGAAGTCTGAAGAGCATCTACAATGGGACGCATTTGACAACTATATTTCAACAGAGAAATATCCAGAGAAACAAAGTGGAGCCCCCCTGGATCACTTTCGTAAAAGGTCTTTTACCAGCTTTAAGTCTCTCTGAAGGGTTTGTTGAGAATATAGTCCAAAGTTTCCCAAGGAAGTTTCTTCCTGGATTCCATGAACCTTCTAAAAGTATTCCCTGCCGTGCTTTGCCACATGCCCTTCTAAAATAGATAAATAAAGGCTAGAATTCATAAGAAACATAAGAGTTTAGCACAAAAACCTCTAATATTCTAATATTGGATCAAAAGCTTCTGATAATGGGTCATAAAAGTCATTTTCTATAAATGTATTGTGCTCTTTTAAACAATTCAAATTTAGAACGTTTAACATGGTATTTGTGGGCTACTTATATTTGAATGAGTAGATCATTTGTGGTAATTCCGATTAACTTTTGAGTATTAGGAACATGGCTAGAACTATACCTCCCTAAATTATAATTTTTTCCTATAGAAAAATCAGATTTGACATATCATCTCTACTTACACCATCTTGTTCAGTAATACAGCACATCACAAAGCTAAACATTGCCTTCAATGATTTCATTCTGATGTCTTAAGGTACTTTATTTTTAGTCTCTTGACCATTGAGATCAGCATTTTTCTCAGACCAGTATCTGATTTTCCAACAAACTCTCTACAAAAAGGAGACACACAATCCCTTAGGGCTTCCCTAATTTGGGGGGACCATAACTTCTTTTTGATAGTGTCTTCACAGTATCTACTAGAGTTAATGAACTGGAGATTGCATAAAGGGTACTATAAGCAGGTACAGCCCATATCCTGGTATAAATGTACACTATTCCTCTTATTTTGGGGCCATCCCATTTGAATTAGCCTCCTTCTCTTTTGGATCACAGCCAGAGGAGCCAATTAGTGAGTGGAGGGCATGCACCTTGAGGTTGGAGTACTTGGGAGCTACACAAGACATCTCTGGCCTTGAGCTTTATCATCATGTCACAGCAAATACTAGTGTTCTATGTGCTATTAGCTGTTCCATGGAAACAATTTGGGGAACATTCTATATTGCATCCCACTTTAAGGAAATTCAAAATTCTTCATTATAAGGTCTAACAAAAGTCTATCTAGTTATTTCAGCCAAAAATTTTTTTTCTCAGATGAATGTCACTGGACACCAACTTTTCATGAGATACAATTTGAAAAATGGAGTTCTTGAGTCTGTGTTTATAGCTGAAGGACCAGTTTTCTCAGCGTTGTTCTGAGAGCTACAGCCTCCTCAAGACGCTCAGTTGAGCCTGTGCCCGGTCCTCCTCTACACTTTCTTATTGTCAGTGCACTCTACAGAGCACTAGCTCCAGATGGAAGTGAAGCAGGATATGTCCCTGAGCCCTTCATGGAACTTGCAACCAGGTGCCTTATTTGCCCAGCTCACAGCTGTCAACTCCTTGCAGGAAAGAGCATGAAAGCGAATGAGCCGAGAACTGGAGTGCACAAACACTGGACCCAACTGGCTGCTTCAGCGCAGGCAGGAGCCAGCTCCATTCGCTTGGATCTGCTGTGCTCCACCCTTCGTGGGAGGGAGCACATGGGTAAGTGGAGGCCAGAGCCAGGAGCAAGTGCTTTTGGGCACCAGCAGGCGCGAACTTCATGCAGGCACCGTGGCAGAGTCTGGTATGATACCCAGGACCCCCGAAGCTCCAGAGGGACTGTTACAGTGCTCTTTTAGCTCTGCTATCCATGGACGCCTTGAGTATTAACAGCTCAGTCATCCCTCTGCCTACTCACATGAGGTGGTTGCCCTCCAGCAAGAGCAAAGGGCAAGTGTGACAGCCTTTTGTATCCACATTAGTGGCACCCAGGCTCTTGCCTGGCATTCAGGAGAAATGAGGTCATATGAACAACCTGAAGGATGCCAACTGTGGGGGATTTTACTGCCAATGGACGTGGCTCTCAGTGGGAAGGGGAGCTGAAAAGGGAATGGAATGGGAAGGTAACCTTCCCCTGAAGTCTGGCCATCTCTGGCCAGATTCTTCTCCAAAGTTATGCTGTCAAGCTATCCCTCTGAAGTCAAGCCACTTCTCTCCAACATCCAGCCATAGTCTCTGATGTCCAGCTGCTTCACCTCTCTCTGCCAGTTGAGTATGGGGTTTTTATAGGCACAGGATGGGGCAGGGCCACAGGTGGTTTTGGAGAAAGAACTATTTGAGCCAGAAACAGAGATGTAAGTTCGCACTTTGGACCGTGGTCCCAGGCTTGAGGGTGGGGTTTTGTTGGGGATCCACCCTTTCTGCCTAGAATTTCTCTTCCTCCTGTCCCTGTCAGAAGGAGAATGTCCAGGGCATTCACACCCCTGGTGAATTGTAACATGGACCTCAGGTCGTCGTCCCTTTATCACTGCTGCCGTGTGTTCAGGATTGATGCAGGACTTAGACCACATGGACTCAAGAACCCGGAAATTTAAAAGACAAAAACAAAACAGAAAATCCAGAATTACAGGGGACTGTTTCAGAGCTTTTCTTTGTATATTGTGGAACACATTATCCCATCTATTTTACGTATTGACATTTTCACTTAGTCAGAAGTTATTAATAATAAAAGTTTCAATACATGAAAGAAAACAGAATATGAGACTAGTAATGCCATCTCTAAAAAATGGGATCCAGGGAGAATCTAAGCTCCCCTATTTCCAGAAGAGCATAGAGAAAGCAGAACCATAGGTTACCTGCTCCTGCTGCTGCCTTACAACCAGATGATGGATGTTAGTGAAATATTTGTACTTAGGATGGAAAACATAGTTTAGCTTATGGTAGTGAAGCAATATTAGGGGGAGGGTCCAAGCCTGATATGGTCATGATATGATAGCTGGAAGGATGGAGATGACCAAGAGGTGAGTCCAGGAGGCGGACAATGGTGGTGCCAATGGGAAACAAAAGAGTGCAATTGCACATGCAAATGGGAGGCTGGGGCTTGCCCAGGCACCCAGAGCCCTTCCAGGAGGGCTGGGAAGTGAATTGGAGTCATTCTTTCATGACCAGTAACAACTACCAATAAACTAGTGTCACAATGACCTAAATAAGAATTCCCACATCCAGCTTGGGTAAAAATGCAGGGTAGTGGTAGCATATGGTTGGTTGGGGTACAATATTGCCTAACAATAGTATTCGGAAGCTGTAACGAAATACATAGTTTTTGACACAAGAATTCCACTTTGGGTCTTTATTTTAAGAAAACTAATTAGGGACCTATGCAAAGATATGTTACAAGGCTGTTAATTTTAACATAGCAATATAGATTTTTTTATGAAATACAATTTTCACATTAATATTTATGGGGCATAAATGTATTTATTTGTTTTGAAAGTTTTATATTGCATTTTGTTATACGAAGTAACAAGATTCTATGTAAAATCTTATTTTATGTCTACTCATATGTCCCTTAACAATGGGGGTATGTTCTGAGAAATGCATCATTAGGCAATTTCATCATTGTGCAAACGTCATGGAATGTACTTAAACCCAGATGGTATATCCTACTACACAGCTAGGCTATGTGGTATAGCCTATTGTTCCCTAGGTTGTAAACCTGTACAGTGTGCTGCTGTACTGGATAGCTTAGGCAACTGTAACACAATGGTAAGTACTTGTGTATCTAAACAGAAAAACTACGGTAAAAATTAATATAAAAGATTAAAAAATAGCACACCTATATAGGGCACTTAATAAAAACAGAGCTTGCAGGACTGGAAATTGCTCTGAGTGAGTCAGTGAGTGGTGACAGGATGTGAACACCTAGGATATGACTGTACACTACTGTAGATGCCAGGAGCATTGAATGCTTAGGTCACACTAAATATATAGAAAACTTTTCTCTTTCTTTGATAATTAACCTTAGCTTACTATAGATTTTTACTTTATAAATTTTAAATTATTTTTTACTCTTTTATAATAACACTTAGCTTGAAACACAAACAGCTGTACAAAAATATTTTCTTTCTTTATATCCTTAAGATTTTTTATATTTTTTCAATCTTTAATTTTTTATTTTACTTTTTTTAATCATAAAAGTTTCTATTTGTAGCCTGCAACATTGCTTTGAAGTGAGACAGTTATTCTGTCCTTAAAAACCTGACATCCAGCATTAACTTGGCCCCCTTAGGGATAATAGTGCTTTAAGGCATGGTTTCCAGAATACAAAGGTTTCCTTCATTTGAAGATTTGCTCTGACAAGTAATTCGCCCTCACAATCAACTTATCGCTAATCAACTGAAAACTAGAGTTTTCAGAAACTCTTCAGCTGTCTTTACATCAGCACTTGCAGACTCACCACTTACTTTCACATAACGTAATGAAAAATGGTGGTTGAATCATTTAAACCACCCAGAGCTAGCAGTAAATTCAACATTGTAGTTGGGTCCAGCCTTTTCTTTCAACATTGTGAACAAACTTCTCGCTTAGCTGTGATCATCATGGTGCTGGGAGGAATTCACTGCTGTGTCTGGTCTTCACTCCAGATCATTAGAAGTTTCTCCATATCCCATATAGGCTCTCCCTGAACTTTTGTTAGTCTCGTTGTCTTCAGTGAAGAAGACCTTTTCAGCTTCCAGCATTTTGTTCTCATTGTTCGAGATCATGGCTATGGTGGAATGGGGCAGACCTGACTGGTGAGCAGTAACCATTGCTGATTTTCTGTCTTTGTAGTTCTTAATCACTTTTAATTTAGCTTTCAGGTCAATCACAGGACATGGCCTCTTTCTGGCAACATTAGCCATGAATTTTGATGATTAAGGACCGTGATAAATAAAGCAATGTGCAATTAAACTAAGCACAAAAGAATATGATACAGTCAAGAGATTAACTTTGAATATGGTTTTATAGCAAACCTAAAAAAAAGTACAGGGAATACACCCTAAAATAACAATTAAAGTATAGTATAGTAAATACATAAACCAGTAACATAGTTGAGTTTCATTATCAAGCATTATATGCTGCTTATAATTGTATGTGCTCTGCTTTTATATGACTGGCAGCACAGTGGGTTTGTTTACACCAGTATCGCCACAAATGCATGAGTAATGTGGTGGGCTATGACTATGACAGCTGGGATGTCACTAGGTGTTAAGAATTTTTCAGTTCCATTATAATCTCTTGAGACCACCATCACATATGTAGCTTGTAGTTGACCAACATGTTGTTATGTAGCACATGATTGTACTTGACACCACAAACAAAGGAAAGGTCTAACCGACTAACCCTGGAAATGTTATTAGTCTTCTTCAGGTGATGCATTTCAGGTGATTTTTGATATCTCATTTCTGATTGTTTTGCTAAATGTAATATCTCTCTTTTATCTGAGTTTTCTACTTTTGTCCTACAGTTAAAATAAATTAGTTACTTTAAGGAAAAGAAGGTCTATAAAAGAGCTAGTGTTATGACATACTCATGAGAATGGCTCAAATGATATAGATACACTCTCAAGTTTTGACAAGCATACAGAGTAATGAGAACTCTAATATTCTCATCCTCTGCTGTTAGTGATGTAAACTGCTAGAATACACAAAGACATGGAATCAACCTAAATGCCCATCAATAATAGACTGACTAAGGAAAATGTGGTACATATACACCATGGAATTCTATGGAGCCATAGAAAAGAATGAGGTCACGTTCTCTATAGGAATATGAATGGAACTAGAGGCCCTTATTCTTAGCAAACTAACACAGGAACAGAAAACCAAATACTGCATGTTCTCACTTATAAGTGGGATTGTGAACTAAATGATGTGAACACATGGACACACAGAAGGAAACAACACCCACTGCGGCCTTTCAGAGGGTGGAGGATGCGAGGAGGGAGAGGATCATGAAGAATGACTAATGGGTACTAGGGTGATGAAATACCTGGGTGATGAAATAATCTGTACCACAAACCCCGTGGCACAAGTTTACCGATGTAACAAACCTCTGCCCTTGTATCCCTAAACTTAAAATAGAAGTTTAAAAAAAAGATGAAAGAAAAGAATATATATTCACCAAAAGACATATTCAAGAATGTTTCTAGTGGCACTACTTGAATTTCTTCCAAACTAGAAGCAGCCCAAATATCCATCTACAGTACAATAGAAGACAGGTTGTAATATACTCAATACACAGCAATGAGAATGAACTACACTATCTTCCGCATAGATGGACCTGTCACATTTAATATTAAGCACAAGAGGCCAGACGCAAAACAGTATATCTAATACTCTTAAATTAAGTTCATAGACGGGAAAACACACTTGTAGTTTCAGAAGTCAACAGCGGTTACTTGGCGGGGTAGGTTTCAGAAAGGGTTGTAAGGGGTTCACTGGGGCACAGGTAAAAATTTGGTCTGGATTTTGGTTATGTAGTGGCATCTACTTTGTGAAAAGTAATCGAACTTTGCATCTACAACTTTTACGCATACCTTTGTAAATGTTATACTTTAATAAATGTGACTTTGTGAAAATAATTGGTTTAGGTTGGAGATAGGAACTAGAACTATGGGCCACCTGGCATGTACTGTATGGGAGAGAGTCAAGTCACTTACAAGGGCATTGTGGTGTACTCATTAAGAGCACTGGGTTTAAAGCCAGATAAAACTAGATTAGATTCCTTGTTTTCTTGCTTCTAGCTGTGTAGCAAGAGGAAGAGTGAGAGACGAGGCCAGATACAGGCAGGGCCAGACCATGAAAGACCCTGTAAAGTCAAGATAAGTATTTTGGTTTTCATTGTAAGTGTGATGGGAAGCCATTTCTATTTACAGAGTAGATTCAAAGAGATTTCCTAGGAATAAAAGAAGAAAAGGAACTGTACTGGACTGATAGAGAAGAACAACAATAACATCTCTGAATGTTTCATTTTGGCTGCTTCAAAATAAACAGTCAAGCGTGCTTATTTTGAAGGAGAAAACAAGGCTGAACTGAATTCCTAGGGTAAGTCTCAAAATTGTGGCAGAAAAAACAAAAGCATGCAAGGAGAACAAGATTCTACAATCTTGAGGCAGATTTTTGAGACAGATTTTTTTCTTTATGTAAGAGCTTGCCTACCTCACAGCAGCTTTAGAAGTGGGTGAAATGTTATTTGGGACTGAGAGGAAACAGTGTGCTCTTCTTTACTCTTCATATTAGCCAGAGATGAAACAAAGAGAGAAACCACCGCCAACAAAAACTCTGAAATCTTAGGGACAAGATGAACAATTTAATCCATCTGCCTTGTGCCTTGACTCTATGTCTCCTCACTTTTAATACAATACAAAACCAGGATTGAATCCCCCCTGATAGTCACATTTGGAGAACTGGGAGAACCAGTATCCACTTTTTAATACAAGTACAAAAACAGGATTAGAATCCTGATAGTCACATTTGGAGAACTGGGAGAAAACCAGTATCTGCTGTTTAAGCCATCTAGTCTATGGTACTTAGTGATGGAAGCCTTGGCAAGATAATGCACTAGCTGACATGAAAAATTTCTATTAATTTAGTACTCTGTTAATGTCTTAGTGAGTACACACGTTTTAGTATACAGAAAATTGAACTTTGTTTTTATTTTCCAGAGAGTGTAACAAAGTGACTTACACAAAGTACATATTCAGCAAATGTTGGTACAAAGAATTAATGAGTTATAGAATGCATTAATAAGTAAATAATGAAAAATTCCACATTTAGAAATTAAAGGGCTTTAAAAGCTAAATATTAGGTGGTGGATATATTTTGCTTGACTACAGTAATCATTTCACTATGTATGTGCATATCAAAACATCATGTTGTATACCTTAAATATATACAATAAAAATTCATTCATTTACACAAAAGCTAAACTGCATTTGTAGTAATAATTGCAAACAGTATGCAGACTGGTAACTTCAGGATACTACTTCATGAGGAAACATAACTGAAAACAATTTCCTACAGGCAGAAATTGTTTGGCCATGTTGATTTTAGCAAATAAGATGTCCATATGGAATCTGAGAAAAATCACGAACTAGGTCTTTCATCATAGTTAATGTCATCTCTTATGTAAAGAGAAGTCATAAACTCTGTTCTTTGACCAATTCCACTTATCCAAAGAGGAAACAAGTTTTGCTGTTCTGATTTTTAGATTCCATCACGCTTTCCACAGTCAATTCCTTGAACCAATGAGAGTTCATTTATCTTTTTCTAACAACTTTGCAAGGACAAGGTTACATACAGAGCCACATGCAAAGACCTTTAAAACAGAAACATGCAGCTGGGTGAGGTGGCTCATGCCTGTAATTCCAGCACATTGGGAGGCCAAGGCGGATGGATCACGAGGTCAGGAGTTCGGGATCAGCCTGGCCAAAACGGTGAAACCCCGTCTCTACTAAAATTACAAAAATTAGCTGGGCGTGGTGGTGGGCGCCTGTAGTCCCAGCTACTCTGGAGGCTGAGGCAGGAGAATCACTTGAACCCGGGAAGTGGAGGTTGCAGTGAGCCGAGATCGCGTTACTGCACTCCAGCCTGGGCGACAGAGCGAGACTCTGTCTCAAAAAAAAAAAAAAAAAAAAAAACCAGAAACGTCCAGGGAGACAAAAAAAATCACACTCTAAAACTGAGTAACCTTCTCTTTTCTGCAAACTAAAACATATCATAGAACTTTTAAGAAATACAATAAAAAAATTGGAGTTATATTTACACCAATGTAGTCTGTTGGCTTTCCTTGGTTTTATTAATTTGCTAGACAGTTTGAGATGATCAAATGGCAGACGCCAATAGCTAGCCTGTAGAGATGATACTGAAAATTTCCAGACACCCCCACCTTTCTAATTTAATAAGTGCACTAGCCCAAAGGAATGGAAGACATAGAAATAATGAACTATTAAGCTAGCAAGTTAGCGTCACTAGGAACAATTCCTATAACCAAATTCAGAGCAGGCCACTCTTAAGGTAAGAAGTGTTCATTACTCACTCGCACCCATACAAGAATACCATCTGCTACTTGATGGTATCACTTGTCTCTTTGCAGAAAGAAGCCTTCAGGGATGGGAGGCCTGATGTTCTCGTCTAATTGTAAGTTAGATAATTATATCTTGCTTAGCTACATTTCCCAAGTAGTTTTATCTGAATTTCCTGCCTAACCCCTACACCTTAATTTTATTTCCTACTCTAACTCTTGCCAAGAGCTGCAATGCACTGTTAATAAGCTCCTTGATTTGGTAGCAGATGTGGGGACTGTGCCATCCCATCATAGTCTAAACGATTCCTGAATACATTGGGACATTACCCTTCAGGCTGTGATAGAGATGTGGAATCTGGAACATGGTTTGCAAAGGGCAAAGGATCGTCGAGGTGGAGAGGGTACTTACTGGGCAAAGTGTGTTATGTTGCATCTACATTATGTCAGATCTGGAGGGTTTGTGTTTCTGATTAATATGTGTACCATCTTGGTATTATAGGAAATAAGTTAAAAAGTGGTATTAAATGTTCTAAGAAATGAGTGATTGGCCTTTCTTGCAAACCTTAAAGAAAACCAAGACTCAGAGGTATCTCCTGAGAGTTTAGGATGATATACTACTTAAGGAGAGGTCCTTGGTAATTTTATTAGAGACAAAGGAAGGGTAAATGGCTTTGATGACTGCAAACTAACTCAAAGTTTCTTCTAGGTAGGGTTATGTCATGGTGCAGGTTGTAGAATAGCCAGTGCTTATATCAAAAAGCAATGGGCTGGGCACTGTGGCTCACGCCTGTAATCCCAGCACTTTGAGAGGCTGAGGTGGGCAGATCACGAGGTCAGGAGTTTGAGACCAGCCTGACCAACATGGTGAAACCCCTTCTCTACTAAAAATAGAAAAATTAGCCAGGCATAGTGGTGCACGCCTGTAATCTCAGCTACTCGGGAGGCTAAGGCAGGAGAATCATTTGAACCCGGCAGGCGGAGGTTGTAGTGAGCCAAGGTCATGCCACTGCACTCCAGCCTGGGTGACAGAGGAAGACTCCATCTCAAAATAAATAAATATATAAATAAATAATAAAAATAAAAGAATTATTAGCAGAAAAAACAGCTGAATTTGGAAATCAGAACAGTGGAATTTTCTCCAACGTCTTGTGGAGGCATACAACAGGTACTACTGAAATACCACTACTAACCTGTACTACCCATGCGTTCACTGAAGGTTCTTTAGACAGCACAGGCTGTGGCTCAAAGACGGAGCTGAGCTTCACTGGATTGGGCTAAACACTTCATTAGCCAAATTTGATTTTCAGAAATAAATATGTACTGCTTAAAATTAAAATTCAAGAATTTTACAAAAGAAGAATTACAGAAAAAAAATGACACGGCGTTCTCTAAAAACTACATCAAATGTTCAAGAGAAATATTTCGATTTTTGAGACAAAATAAAACACTGAGGTTAGGGGCTGGGTTAACTGGAGGATTCTATCTACAACATGGCTGGAAGAGGAGGGAAGTGCATATTATAGGTAAAAGGCCCAGGAAAGATAGGTACATCTTGGAGAAATAGGCTTTAAATAACCACAGGCAGGACAGCAGCCCCTTGGAAACAGAAGTCTGGGTATAGGTAATTATAACTTAATGTGTGTTTGTTGGGTAGGTGGGTGCGCAATAGTGGGGGCATGAGAATTCTGACAGAGGAAGAGTATGCTGTGATTTCATCTGCCCCATATCTCCCTTAACAAAGACCTCAACAAAATGTATTTTTAGGGCCAATAGGAGGCATAATGTGATTTCAGAGGCTAACCAGTCTCCTACCATCTTACTTCTCTTTAAGCAAAAGCTGTTTAAAATGTCTTTAGTAGAAGATTAAATCTTTAATAGGCCTTGTCTTTAATTGGCCTTAAGGGACCAGGTCTTATTAATTTTTTAACCTCCCACAGAAATTAGCTTAGTGCCTTAAAGAGAGCAGACGATCAATATGCATCAGTTCAGAGAATGAATGAGTGAATGGCCAATTTCAAAATGGAATATGAAGGGTACTAAATCCTAAACCGTATGTACGAGGTGATGTCACTAGACTTAAATGTTTTTATACTAAAATTTAGTTAGAAAGCAAATCTAATGTGTCTGGTGTCAGAGTCTTCCTTGCCTATTATAGGGAAGAATTTAAAGCAAGACAAGCGAGCACTGGGTCTCCTATCAAATTGGGAAGGGGGAGCAAGAAGGAGAAGATCTGTAGACCTTGGGCTAAGAGTAATCTGAAAATCAGAGTGGATAAGTGGAGTCGCTCAGAAGACAGTAGGAAGAAAAGGTTGTAGAAAGCAGCAGGAAGAGAACGTTCTACATTGAAAGGAAAAGGGTACAAATGAATACATTGAAAAAGACAGTCTTCTCTGAACAATCTTGTTAAGAGTTAGCTTTATGTATCAAAACAGTTTGTGCCTACATTAAAGCTGTTTTTAGGAGTCTGTCTTGTGTTGAGCAAAATGGCATAACTCACATCACCACTGCTTTGCACAGCTCTTAAATAGATATGAATATTTTTTACACAAGTGGCATAGCTATAAAGAAGTCTAAATCCCAATGTAATAATTAAGTATCAGTTTACATTCTGAGGACATCCAGGTGGGCTCTCAAGAGAACGAATGAATCAGAGGATGGGAAATTATTATGAATATTTGCAAACACTGAGAAAATATTTATGCTTTGTTATTTTGTTTCCACCTCATTTCTGTTTCTTTGTTATTCTTTCCAAACAATCTCTTAGGGGAAAAAGGCATTATGCAAATACAGCATCGAGTGATGTTTTATGTTACATCACCTCATTAGGCAACATCCTGTTAGGTTTCAGGAGTTCTTAAAAATAAAATCTATTCTGTTTTCTTCTTCTCCTTCCCAGGGGTAAATCTACTGTCAGTATTAAACAAATTTAATGTACGTGGCTATAAATTAATTGTATGACTCTCTAGTCACTCCCATTTGCATTTCTTCTCTCTTATCTTCCTTTGTATTATTACATGATAGCTTTCCAGTAGAACTCCATGCAACATACACAGCTTGATTTTAGTATTTTTAACAATAATGCACAGATCGATAATAAGGTTTATCCACCCCAGTGGTTTTTTCCATCTTGGTAGTGTTTATTATCGCAACAGTTTCCAGGGAGAAAATGATTTAATATGTCATAAGACATTTTGCTGAGCAAGTATTTTACATCTTCACAGTCGATTTCAAACTGGAAGCTCTAATATGAAGAAAATGATCAAAATATCTGTAAAAGCTACAAAGAAATGAAGTACTCTATCTGCATATTCCATTTGATCTCCATGGGGAGCAAAAATTCAAGTTTCGTGACAATGAATTCAAACATCTCAATCATCATCATTTTTCCTCTTCTTAGAACTGAGAAAAGATTGAGGATTTAATCAATACAGGATTTAATCAATTGAGGATTTAATTAATACAGAGGCCACATCTTCTGAGTCCACCCAGATTTTCCTTTCCTTTGTGTTTTCTACTCTATGGAAAGGAAATTCAGTTATCTGTGTGCCATAATATAGTGTTAAAAAACTTCTTGCCACAGAGATGTAGGATTGGAAAATATTTAAGAAATCATCTCTGTTGTCCTTCATTGTCAGTCCTGGGTTGAGGGGGGCCTTCCTGAAGAGTTTTGAAAATAAGATTGTGCCCTGTGAAGTTAAACTAAAATATCAACACTCAATGGAAAGACAGGAACAAAATTACACAAATAGAACTAAATGACTCCCAGGTCAGCGAGACCCCACTGTAGCCTGATTGAATACATTAACAGAACTATAGAAAAAAGAAAGGGTTGGTGGGAAGCTGGAGGGGAGAGGACAGTAAACCAGATCAAGTTTGTGCATAGCCAACGACAGCCTAGGAGAAAGGGCTCCACAGTCCAAAGATGACCTCTTACCCTGAACTCGCAATCCTATCATTTACTCCTCTTGTTCTGATTCCAAGCCTAAGAAGCAAGCATCTGATTTTAATTTGGCTTCCCATCTGGTAGCCCTGAGGGAGAGATTTGGCGGGGTAGAGAACAGAAGTGTCCAATCCTCTTAGCATTACACTTTTTCATTACAAATTAATACACTGGCATCCTAGTTTACAATTTGGCTCTCCATATACCTTGCCCACACAGTGTGGTGGCCAGAACCTCCTCTCCCTTTAGCAGTTAGTCTTCTTGTTTTAAGTTAATTTAATGGCATTCTGATTATAGATTTCAATCTCACAGACTTTGATTATGTTTGTGATTGAACTAGAGTCTGTGGATAAGTCAAGTTTTGCCAAAAGAATCTGACTTGGGTTTGTAGAAAACTCATTAAGGTCATGTCAGCTATCTTAAGAGACAGCATTGGAAACTTCACCTCATATAATTTCAGCTACTAGAATTTGAGGCAGCAAATCAAGTATCTTTTCCTTTCAGTGAAACTTCTAAACCCTATACACAGGCAAATATTTCATCTACACTATGCTAAGAAGTTGCTTCAGATAAAATCTCTGCTAAATCCTTTCTAATACAAGTGAAGGCCAATGTCTTCATTAATCTACTTTCTCATTAAAATAACATTTTCAAGGCAGTTCAATATTATTTTAAGGGCTTGTTTTATAGACCTTTATCCTACATATATAACCCCAATTATATTTTTCTTCCTCAAAGTATTCATTCTTTTTTCTATTCCTCTGAATCATGCCTGCACATATTTTATATATCTTATCTGAATTGCATTGCTTCTATATTAAGTTGAAACTAGAAACAGGATACCAGCAATGTTGAGTTGATGGAAAAAAAAACAGTTCTTAAAAATATTGGTTATATATTTCCACAACATTCTCACTTCAGATCATTTTTTAAAATTTACATTTAGTCTATGTTACCTTAGATCTTTATCTCCCATATTTCACCAAAGCCAACCCCTCCCATTGAATTTGTATCTGCTCTTGGTAAATTACTCTGGTTTCAGCTGTATGACATTACACATCATTTTTATTTGTTTCTGCCTCTGTCACTTTTAATCTTGGATTCACTTGTAGTTAATTTAGTGATTGACAGTCAACTTTTAGTTATCTACAGCCTGATTATTCTCCCCACAGACGCTGTTTTCAAATTTAATAGCAAACACCTATTGCATGTAAGCAATCTGATTTGTTTGCATTTCAAATAAGCTCTGTGTATTGTTATTTTCAAGAAGTCTGCCCCACATAGGATAGAAGTTCATCAGAGCTAAATGTCTCACTTTAGGGACACTTTGAGTAGAAGAATTGTGCTTGAGTAGTTTCTTTTTGAAACCACGAGTATGTGTGTGTGTCATTTATATATTTAAACCACACACACAGACACATCATGTTATGTTCCCACACTGAGATACAGGCACTGATACATCCTTGGTTGGGTGACTTCAGATGTACACAGGCATACTCACTTCATTGTGATTCACAGATCATATGCTTTATTATAAACTGAAGGCTTGTGGCAGCCCTGCTTCGAGTAAGTCTGTTGGCATTGTTTTATTTTGTTGTTTGTTTGTTTTTTCAATGGCGTGCTCTCACTTTGTGTCTCTCTGTCACACTCTGGTAATTCTTTCAATAGTTTAAATTTTTCATTATTATTACATCTGTTATGGTGATCTGCGATCAGTGATCTTTGACATTACTATTGTCATTGTTTTGGAGTGCCATTAACTGTGCCCATAGAAGATGACAAACTTAATTGACAATTATGTGAGCTCTGACTGCTCTACTGACCAGCTGATCCCTCGTCTTTTGCCTTCTCCTCAGGCCTTCTTATTCCTTGAGACAAAACAATGTTGAAATTAGGCCAGTTCATAACCATACGATGACCTCTAAGTGTTTCAAAGTCACCCATCTCTCCATTTAAATCGAAAGCTAGACATCATTAAGCTTAGTGAGGAAGACATGTCAAAAGCCAAGATAGGCTGGAAGCTAACCCTCCTGCACCAAACAGCTAGCAAAGTTGTGAATCCAAAGAAAAGGTTCTCAAAGGAAATTAAAAGTGCTGCTCCAGGGAACACATGAAAGATAGAAAAGTGAAACAGCTTTCTTGCTGATATGGAGAAAGTTTTAGTGGTCTGCATAGAATGAGCCACAACATTCCCTTAAGCCATAGCCTAATCCAGAACTAAGGCCCTAACTCTCTTCAATTGTATGAAGGCTCAGAAAGGTGAGAAATCTGCAGAAGAAAAATTTGAAGCTACCAGAGGTTGGTTCATGAGATTTAGGAAAGAAACCTTCTTCGTAACGTGAAAGTGCAAGGTGAAAGAGCAAATGCTGATGGAGAAACTACAGCAAGTTACCTAGAAGTTCTAGCTGAGGTAACTGATAAAGGTGGCTATACTAAACAACAGAGTTTCAATCTAGATGAAACATCTTTCTATCGGAAGAGGATGCCATCTAGGACATTCACAGCTAAAGAGGAAAAGTGAATGCCTGGCTTCAAACTTTCAAAGGACAGCTCCTTGTTAGGAGCTAATGCAGCTGATTACTTGAAGAAGCAGCCAGGGCTCATTTACTTTTCTGAAAATCCTAGGATCCTTAAGAGTTCTGCTAAGACTACACTGCCTGTGCTCTAGAAATAGAACAGGAAAGCTTGGAGGACAGCACATCTGTTTACAGCTTTAACAAGTTTACTGAATATTTTAAGCCCACTATTGAGACTTACTGCCCAGAAAAAAAAAAATATTCCTTTCAAAATATTACTGCTTATTGACAATGCACCTGGTCAGGCAAGAGCCCTGATGGAGATGAACAAGATTAATGTTGTTTTCATGCCTGCTAATACAACCTGAATTCTACAGCCTGTGGACAAAGGAGTAATTCTGAATTTCAAGTTGTATTATTTTAAAAATAGGCTGGGCGCAGTGGCTCACGCCTGCAATCCCAGCACTTTGTGAGGTCAAGATGGGTGGATCACCTGAGGTCAGGAGTTTGAGACCAGCCTGGCAAACATGGCAAAACCCCATCTCTAATAAAAATACAAACATTAGCTGAGCGTGGTGGCATGTGCCTGTAATCCTAGCTACTCAGGAGGCTAGGCAGGAGAATTGCTTGAACCCAGGAGGCGGAGGATGCAGTAAGCCAAGAATGCACCACTGCACTCCAGCCTGGGTGACAGAGTGACACTCTGACTTATAAAAAAAAAAAAAAAAGAAGAAGAAAAAGAAGAAGAAAATGAAATATAGGCCAGGCATGGCAGCTCACTTCTGTAATCCCAGCACTTTGGGAGGCCCAGGTGGGTGGATCACCTGAGATCAGGAGTTCGAGATCAACCCGGCCAACATGGTGAAACCTCATCTCTACTAAAAATACAAAAATTAGCTGGGTGTGGTGGTGGGCACCTGTATTCCCAGCTATTCGGGAGGTTGAGGCAGGAGAATTGCTTGGTCCCGGGAGGTGGAGGTTGCAGCAGTGAGCCAAGATCATGCCACTGCCCTCCAGCCTGGGCGACAGTGAGACTCAGTCAAAAAAAGGAAAGAAAAGAAAGAAAGAAAGAGAGAAAGAGAGAAAGAGAGAGAGAAAGAGAGAGAGAAAGAGAGAAAGAGAGAAGAAAGAAAAAAGAAAGATAGAAAAAGAAAGAAAGAGAAAGAAAGAAAGAAAGAAAGAAAAGAAAGAAAGAAAGAAAGAAAGAAAGAAAGAAAGAAAGAAAGAAAGAAAGAAAGAAAGAAAGAAAGAAAGAAAGAAAAATATATTTTGCTAGACTATAGCTGCCAGAGATAGTGATATCTTTGATGGATCTGAGTAAACTACATTGAAAACCTCTTGGTAAGGATTCACCATCCTAGAAGCCATTAAAAACATTCATGGGAGGAAATCAACATATTAGCAATAAAAGGAGTTTGAAAGAAGTTAATTCCAAACATCATGGGTGAGTTTGAGAGGTTCAAAACTTCAGTGGAGCAAGTCACTGCAAATGTAATAGAAATAACAAAAGAATTAGAATTAGAAATGGAGTCTGAAGCTGTAATTAATTTGCTGCAATCTCATGATAAAACTTTAATGGATGAGTTGTTTCTTATGGCTAAACAAAGAAAGTGGTTTATTCCCAGATTGGAAGGAAAAAGAATAAGAAATTGCTCAGGGATACAAGGAAGGGACAAGTCATTGCCATTGATTATCTTATAACTTCATTATGAGGTTTAGAATACATTTTTAGATATTGCTAATACCTATATTTAAACAATTATTTTAGAACATTCCAACGCTAAAAGTATATTATAATTTTTTTACTATATGAATCTACCTTTTGGTTGTCTTTTATTAGTTTGGATAACATTTGTCTAGTTATTCCAAAATGCAAGTCATTTGTGAAAATCTATGAAACCTATGTAGCACAACTAGCATTTAGGAGGTCCACACTTTCTCTCTGCTTTGGTTGATACCATTTCATTAAGATTTCTTATATTTACATTAGAACCTTATAAATTGTTCTCCCAGTTTTCTTTATGTAAATTTATAACTGTGATTAATAGAGTAGAAGTCTCTGTGTGTCCTCGTTTACATATTAAGCTTCTTTTGGTATACTTGAATGTCTCATAATGTTGATCCTCTTAATTTTGCTGCCTTGATTACCTTACCATTTTGAGATTTTGAAATAAAAACAAAATAAAATATGTTTGGTTTCTAGATAGGCTTAAATATCTGCCTTCTAAAGAGAAAGATTAATTGATTTTAACATTTGGGCCAACTAAAGTAACATGAGTTTATAAAATTTATGAAATACTAAATATAGCCAACAGGCTGGCTGAACAGACGTGCAGAGTGGACTGTTGGTTCTAGTTACTGTTGCTCTTCCCCAGGGCCTTGCCTTCCTGCCCAGGACCTCCTTCCCCTCTGCTGACATACCCAATGCCCTCCTTCCTGCTCCCCTGCATAGTTCCTCCCCTAGTGCCTCTTCCTCTAGTCTGTTCTCCCTCCTACTTACAAAACCGAACTGAGGGTGATTTCATTTGTTTGTTTGTTTTTGACAGGAAGCAAGTCCCTTCCCTAATGGAGTAAGTCCCTATATCTCTGATCGTTGAATTTCATGTCTGTATCAGTGTCCTGCTCTTCATCCCCCCAGGTGCTGCCCATCCACTCTGCCAAGCTGGGGATTTCTATCTTTCTCATTTTAGCAGGATCTTGGAGAAATCTATCAAAAGCAAATTAATAAGGTAAGAATGAAACACTGAACGTGTCACTTGTGTTAGGCTTAGACATAAGAGTTTCTTCTGAAAAGATCAAAAAAAGAAGAAGAAGAAGGAAGAAAGAAAACATCAACATTTCGTTTCCATATCTTATGTCTGAAAAGAAGGGGATAACCTTTTGCAGCCTTTTTCTATTTCATCAATATACAATTCACATGTTCTATTTGAAATACCTTGATATTAAAAACATGAAAGTCAAATGTTCTGTAGAGAGAGAGGCATGTTTTTTTTTTTCATTTCTTTCACATCAAATGTTTTCGATATCATTTCAAACAAATTGTCATATAAACCACATTTTTTAATATACTTGTCAAGACCAATTGTGGATATTGAAAAAACATAAAAGGTAGGATTTTCAGAAAGAAGTTTGTGCAGTTCTTATAAATGTCTCTTTTGGCCTATTGCTTAACAAAACTGTTTGGGTCTTCATTTTTAACTATGCTGGAAGCACATATTAATGTTTCAATAGAAAAAATTAAAAATTCCCCAGTTGATTAGCTTATTAGTTTGCCTCATTCTCTTTCTTTCTTCCTTTTCCTCCCTTCCTTTCTTTCTCCTTCCTTTCTTCCCCCTTCCTTCCTTTCTAACTTCTTGGGGTAGAAAATATATAGAGTCTACAGGCACATAAACCTAGATTTTAATCTGGTTTGGACTGTCAGCATGGTATTTACTGTTTTTCCTTGGGTTAATTAACTCTTCTAAAGTTATGTTTCCTCAGATATAAAATGGAAATTCTGACATACAACTCACAGAGATTTGGGATGGAATGAGCCAATATATATAAAATGTCCAGGTGAGCCTTTAATAAATACTAATGCTATTTCCTCTCCCTTCGTTTATATCATGATCTAATTTGGAGATAATTATTAAGCATTAGTTATCTAGATATATAGATGACAATATATTTTTAAGCCTGAATTTCAGGTACAGTACTAAGAGAGAAAAAAAACCTGAACATGTTTTTATAGAGATTTAAGATATGGGGTGAAGGTCATAATGGCTGTGGCATTCCTAGTCAGCTAACACTCTGCAACATTATTCATTGTCCTATAAAAACTATTTACCCAGCCACTGGTATTGGTAAATTGTAAGCAAACACAATAGGTAATAGAATCCAACTTCCATCAGTGTGACTAGTATTTCAGAGAAGTCTTATCATTCATTGGTGAGAAAATAATAGCTCGGGAAAGATAAGGTCTCTGAAATAAAACTTATGGATTATTTTATTCAGAGGAACTTCTGTGAGGATGAGTTTCTTCAACCGTATTTCTCTGAGCATCTTTAACATTATGTTTATGTTGCATGGTAGTGGATCTTGATTCAATTGTAAGAGTTAGAAAACAAACATTGCAGAGGAATGTTGATGGCCAGATAGGGCTGCACTGCGGCTTTCTGAAGGTTGTAGAAAGAGGATGTTTGTATTTGACTCAATGGAGATGCTTCTGTTTAGACAGAACTCTCAGAGAATGAGGAGTTAATGGACACACGCCATATTCATCAAAATGTGGAATGAAGCCATCTCCAACTTTTTTGAAACAACACAGAGAAAAGGAGTCTTTGTCTTTTGACTTATCTCCCTGAGTTGATCTACTTGATTCCTTCCAATTGCCATTGTTTTAACTTTATTTGGCAATTTGACACTCAACCAAAGTGTACCATCATTAGAAATGAAAAGATAGGAGAATGGAAGATCCCTCCATACCTCTAACAGGTGGATCTCACCTGTTATGTCTATGTTATGTCACCTGTCTGTGTTGACCCAGAGAGGCATATGTGATACAAATGAGGGAATAAGTCATTACTATTCTAGAAATGCATCTATCAGTAGTTCATTTTATAAAAGTTATCTTTGTTGACTGTGATGGTCAGTTTTATCTGTCAACTTAGCTACGGGGTCCAGTTATTCAAACAAACATTCTTCCAGGTGTTGCTACGTAGGCATTTTGTAAATGTAATTACAGTTTACATGAAAGTGTTTATTCTAGATCATCTGGATGGGGCTGATTCAATCAGTTGAAAGTCCTTGAGAATAGAGCTGAGACTTCCTTAAAGAAGGAGTACCTCCTGTGGACCTCAGCTTCAGTTTGTGTCGGAAGTCCCAGCCTTTCTTTCCTCTTTCCTGACAGTGTGACCCAGCTTTGGACTTGCCTTGCCAGGCCCCACTGTTGCATAACCCAATTCCTTGCAATAAATCTCTAAATCTATCTTCTACTTGTTCTGTTTCTCTGGTTGAACCTGAACTGATATCCCGGCTAATAGTACTCTGAGACCATATTTTCTCCCATTCCTAAGCCTTCCTGATCTTTCCTTCAAATATAACCTCTTCAAAGAGAGGAGGCAGAATTACCTAATGCAAAATACACATATCAAAATGTTTGGAAGTCATTATGAATTCTAAATTTATTCAGTCTTTTATCCATGATGGACATACTAGCAAGATTTTTTCAGTGTTTGTAAGAGTCTTATACAAAATTATTTTATTGTCATTATGAAAAAAGTTTCACTCTATATCTCAAGGCAAATGCTATTTTAAAGTACAGTAAACAACTCAGGGGTTGGGGCACCAACCCCCTGTGCAGTAAAAATTGACCTACAACTTTGACTCCCCAAAACTTAACTACCAATAGCCTACTGTTGACTGGAAACCTTACAGATAACATAAACAGTCAATTAACATACACTTTATATATTATATATATTATATACTGTATACTTAGAATAAAGTAAGCTAGAGAAAAGAAAATGTTATTAAGAAAATTGAAAGGAAAAGAACATACATTTATTTATCATGAAGCATAAGTGGGTCATTATAAAAGTCTTCATCCTCGTATCTTCATGTTGAGTAGGCTGAGGAGGAGGAGAAAGAGGAGGGGTTGGTCTTGCTGTCTCAGAGGTGGTAGAGACAGAAGAAATCCACATGTAAGCAGACCCTCACAGTTTAAACCTGTGTTGTTGAAGAGTCAACTGTATTATTTTTACCCTCATTATATTCTCATAGCACCTAACTAAATATTTTATAGTCAATAAATGTTTGCAGAATGAATAACTGAGCAATATCTTAACAATACTTTAGGTATTTCCAAGAGAAGTTTATAGTCAAACTCTGATGCTTTTTTTTCAGTAGCTTGTTTAGGGGAGGTGTTTTCAAAAATAATTTATGATTAAGTTTATTAGGTGATGAGATTAGTTTTATCTTTCATTTTATGAGTAATTAAAAGTGGATAATTTTAAGGAAAATATATGACTAGAAAAAAGTAATGATTAAATGTCAGTAGAAGACTATCACATTAAACTCATTCCAGTTTTGCTTCTGACTTTTTGAAAGATTACAGATGGAAGCAAACTAAGCGGTATATTCATAAAGATTAATAATAAAATTGTTGTACTCTTAAAAAATTTTCTTCTTGGCCGGGCGCGGTGGCTCAAGGCCTGTAATCCCAGCACTCTTGGGAGCGCCGAGACGGGCGGTCACAAAGTCGGGTCAAGACCATCCTGGCTAAAGAAGTGAAACCCCGTCTCTACTAAAAAATACAAAACTAGCCGGGTGAGGTGGCGGGCGCCCTGTAGTACCCAGCTACTTGGAGGCTGAGAGGCAGGAGAATGGCGTGAAGCCCGGGGGCGGAGCTTGCAGTGAGCTGAAATCCGGCCACTGCCTCCAGCCTGGGCGACAGAGCGAAGACTCCCGTCTCAAAAAAAAAAAAAAAAAAAAAAAAAAAAAAGAAAAATTTCTTCCTTAAATTTTGTTATTTATTTATCATTTCAAAGTTTAAAGTACATGTTGTTTTACTCTATCCAATCTTTTTAGAAGGGACTTTATGTTTTCCTTTTCTGAAAATTCAGAATGGCAGAGTAAGTAGTATGGAATTTTGAAAAACAGTCCAAACTAATTTTTTTAATTTTTAGAATTGGATAATAGCTGGTTTTTCATTTTTACAATCTTTTATAATACAATAAACTAAAATGCAAATTTGAAAAACTTGGCTTTATGGCCTTTTAATATATTGAAGTTTAACTAGTTTAAATGCAACTCTATAAACTCATACTTCTCATAAATTAGGACAAATCCATTCATTAAGATGCGATCATCTTCAAAGAAAATTCAGCTTTGGTGTAATTTTTAAGTTGCTCTCATTTTAATATATAATCTTTGTTTAAAAAAGATTAACAGCAGTGTGCTATCCTGTCTGAAAACTTCAGAAAACATATGGCCGGATGACTACAAGGAGAAACAAACATAAAATCCATAATTCTCATGCAGGCTTTGCATTTTCACTTTTCTTTATAATTATTGTAAGCAAGAATAAGTACTTATTTAAACATGGCTTTTCAAAATCAAAAGGTTAGAGTCTACCTTAACTAGAAAGACATGAGACGACAGATTTACAAGCTCTACAGAGTGACTGGATAACTTCACAGTTTCCATTTCATCCTTATATTTGTTATTTTAAAGTCTAAGCTACAAACACAGGTACACACACAATCAAAGTCTCACCTCAAATTTCAAGTCTACCACTTGAAAGGCACTAGTAGTACCCTTTTAGTACAACTCAAGCTACCCTTAATAAATTTTACCTTAAGATTAATTTATTAATCAGAAATATTGGAACTGACCAAAGGTCACCTGGTATATAGCATTTCTAATCGTGCACAAAAAAAAAAAAAAAGAAAATGACAAGGGAAAACATTCTTTCAGAGTGGTTGAAAAGATGGGGGTGGGTACAATTCCTGCTGGGATTAGTTCTATACTCATTTTGGTGGCCAAACATTGACTTCTCTATGGTCACACTTTCTTAAGTGTGCCAGAAAGGTTTTTAACAGGATAGATATATATTTGAATCTCAGGTTTTCCACTTCCAGCTATGATGGCTGATATGGTTTGGCTGTGTCTGCACCCAAATCTTATCTTGAATTGTAGCTCCCACAATTCCCACATGTTGTGGGAGGGACCGAGTGGGAGGTAATTGAATCATGGGGGCAGGTCCTTCCCATGCTACTCTCATGAGAATAAGTCTCACAAGATGATGGTTTTATAAAGGGGAGTTTCCCTGAGGATACTCTCTTCTCTTGTCTGCTGTCACGTGAGACATGCCTTTCACCTTCCACCATGATTGTGAGGCCTCCTCAGCCATGTGGAACTGTGAGTCCATTAAACCTCTTTCTTTTGTAAATTGCCCAGTCTTAGGTATGTCTTTATCGGCAGCATGCAAATGGACTAATATGGTGGTCTTCAGTAAGTTTATTCCTCTGAGTCCTGTTTTGTAAAACAGAGATAATAAAATCTACTTGGCATAACTTTGAGAGTTAAATGAGATAAATGTCTACAATGGCATTGTTCAAGATATTTAATGAGAACTTCTGCCCTTCTCTTTAGCTCCCTTCTTGAAACAGGTGTTCTTGTTCTTTAACAAAGCAAATTCTACACTCTTCTTTCTCTCCTGGGATCTGTATTTCTTTTCTGTCTTACGTCTTTAATCTGAACCTCTCCAATGTCTCCTTCTCAGTTTATAGATTTATTACAACTCCCTCGTCCCTAAAAATATCAAACATTTCTAAACCCCTACTCTTGCTTTGTCATCTGATTAAGTAGCTTTTCCACATGTAGCCATCCTTTTACCATCAACTTTTTGAAAACTTTCCCCTATTCTTTCTTTTCCCCATGCAGTCTTTGGTGATTCAACCCACCAAACTCCACTGACATGAAACTCCAGCAGCCTCCCAACAGATAATGACAGGGGATGGCTTCCTCTCTCTAGGATGTCTCACGATTGATTGCATCCCAATTTTCTTGTTTTTGCTTATCTTTTACTTGCTTGTTTGTTGTTGAATACCCATCTCCCTTAGCTTCCCAATTATAAGGCTTTCCTAATCTGATTCTTTCTTCCTACTGTTTAATAACTTTTCAGTTCTTTTAGCTAGCTGCATCCTCTTCTTTAGACCCCTTTTCAAATTAGTGTTTTTCTAATTTATTCACTACCTAGGTAGATGTCTAGAAGCTGGGCATGATGGAAGGTACTAAGATATGGCCCCTGTCCTCAAAGACCTTGCATTGTTGTAAGAAAGAGAACATTAAAACACCAGAAAATAATGAAGAGTAAGAAGAGCCAGGAATAGCCCATAATCAACTGCTAAGTGACAGAGGTTAGACCCTAAGTGAAACAGGAATTCAGAAAAAAATGGTGATCACTGTCAGTAAGAATTGTAGAAGGTTTCATAGGGAAGCAAATAATTATAGTATCAATATTTTTATTTTTTAGTTTTTTGCTTACCAGTTAATCTGTTAAAGAAGGGTGTCCTCTTACATTGAAATTAGCCTTTGGGTGGAATCTCTCTTTGTCTCTGACCCTTGTTGAAAAAAAAAAAGTGAACTGGCTGGGCGCGGTGGCTCACACTTGTAATCCTAGCACTTTGGGAGGCCAAGGTGGGCAGAATGCCTTAGCTCAGGAGTTCGAGACCAGCCTGGGCAATATGGTGAAACCCTGTCTCTACTAAAATACAAAAAAAAAAAAAAANAAATTAGCCTTTGGGTGGAATCTCTCTTTGTCTCTGACCCTTGTTGAAAAAAAAAAAAGTGAACTGGCTGGGCGCGGTGGCTCACACTTGTAATCCTAGCACTTTGGGAGGCCAAGGTGGGCAGAATGCCTTAGCTCAGGAGTTCGAGACCAGCCTGGGCAATATGGTGAAACCCTGTCTCTACTAAAATACAAAAAAAAAAAAAAAATTATCTAGGCGTGGTGGCATGTGCCTTTAAGTTCCAGCTACTTGGGAGGCTGAGGCAGGAGAATCACTTGAACCCGGGAGGCGGAGGTTGCAGTGAGCCGAGATCATGCCACTGTACTCCGGCCTGGTGACAGAGACTCTGTCTCAAAAAAAAAAAAAAAAAAAAAAAATGAACATAACATTCCATCCACAAATAAATAAACAAAATCAGTATTTTTCTTTTCTTCTGTGTTCTTTTCTTTCTCCTCCTGTTACCTCTCTGAGTCATCTTAAGAAGGCATTACAACTATTCAAGAAGTCCACTTGATCTTTGCTCCTGAGTACATGGGAAGATTGTACTTCGTCTTCCTCTAAAGTTAGGCCCAGCAAAACATGTGACTTGCTTTGGTCCACAAAATGTGCACACATAATGTGTTACTTCCTTGCAGGAGTATTTAATTGTCTGCGCTTAAGTTTGCAGCCTGCTCCTCCCTTGCTTTAGTCATCATGCAGGTGCTGTGAAACCATGGTAGCCCAGGGAGCTGAAGCAATACAGAATGCTTTGCATGAGGGAAACAAAAAATAATTGTTACATAATTAAGATTGGTCAGTCTTGACTATATATTTTCTGATCTTTCAATATAAATACAAGAATGGAAAACATTAGGATTCTGATGATACGCTTAGTTCTTTCATTTTATTTTAGTTGTAGAGTATGTTTAAGAAAATTTCAGGGAAGAAAAAATGTAACTCATTAATTTTTTGATGTCAGTTAAAAGGATTTTACACTATGCCATCAGCCATCACAGACCACATAAAAACCTGTATTCCTAGTGCCATCACTTTGCATGTTAATGTGAAGAGACCATCAACTCTCCAGATTTTTCTTAATAAACAACATAAGTCTTAGAACTGTTGGCCAGTTTTTCAAGTCAGAAACTTGAGTCACCCTTGAATTTTCTTCCTCCTGTATATATAAGTAATCACAACTCCTGTTGATTCCACCATCTAAACTTAACAACAACAACAAACTTTCTCTCAAGTCCCAGTGGGCCTCCCAGACATGCGGTCCATGTGCACTCTGGTGACATGGTGCCAATGGACTCTCCATACCACCTCTGCTTCCTCCACTCCAGTCTCCATGGAACAGCCAGAACTTCCCTACTTGAAACCATTCTGTTTGCCATTCAAATAAAATCCTCAACATTATGCAGAGACTCTGAATTAATTTCCAGTTTCCTTTGTTCTGCCTCTCCTGCCTTCAAGTTCCCTACTCCAGCCATTCTGACCCCTCTCACTTCCTTCAAATTAGCGTCTCTTGATCTCCATCTCTGAATCATTGAATATACTGACATCGCTAACCCAGAATCCTTCTCTAATTTTTTTCTTAGTTAATTCATTTGAATCTTTCCCATATCAGCTTATATGTCACACTTCTTGATACACAGGCAAAACTAAAAAAAAATTGTTGACTTATTCTCCTATTCATTATTCCAGTTGAGGTCCTCATCAACTCCTACCCATATTGTTGAAATAGTTGCTTACTCTTCTCCCTGCAATCCCTCTATCCCCTTCAATTACAGTGCCCATCACGCAGATGCTAGTTGTCTGGGCATGAAACATTACTAGATATAATTTTCTAATTTTACCCTTTAGTTATTAGTATCCTCCTTGCTTGTCTCATTTAATTATATCACCCCATCTTAATACAATGATTGGGTATAATAATTAAGTAAATAATCTTTTGATTAATATACTGATTTGTCACAATAAATTTTATTTACTGAAAAATCTTTTATTGGAGTTGAGTGATTTATCTATGTTGTCTTAAGAGTTAAATGCTGCACCTTCTTATAATGCACAGCATAACTTGAAATTCATTTGCTTGATAACTGCACCAAAGTTTAGAATTTTTTGCTAAAAATAGATTATATGTTACAAAGCCAGAGTCATGTTTTCATGTCTTTTCAAAGCCACTAAATCACAGTTTAGTATCATCAAGTATACTGAATTTTATACAGCTTACTTTATAGGCAAAAATTGTAAGCATAATTCAATTTCAATAGATACAAAATCTAATAGTAAACTATCCAAAAGTATATATAATCTATATTGCTTCTTTCAACAAAGGAAGCAGTAAAAAGTATCATTTCTGAGAACTAGACAACACTGAGAAATTAAAAGAAGAAAAACACTGGAAACTAACAAAGCAGTGCTAAATATAGCCAGAAAATAGGAGAGATAACTTTATAACTCTACAATTAAATACATCTTTATGTATGTAGGGAATCAATACTTCAGCAAAAAAATTCTTAATTAGAAAGTATAATATGATTTGTAAAATAAATATATGACTACAATATATATATAAGATACACAAATAAACATTTTAGTGGCAGCATAATAGGTCTTGTCCAAACATAGAGAAACATTTTGGTTATGTAAAAGTATTAGTATTGTTGACTAAGACTACGCAAGTAAGATCTAATGGAACTCCCTCAGTGCTTGATTTATCTAATTGAAGATTTGTTTTGTTTGTTTTGCGACAGAGTCTCACTCTATTGCCCAGGTTGGAGTGCAGTGGCATGACACCAGCTCACTGCAACCTCTGCCTCCCGAGTTCAAGTGATTTTCCTGCATCGGCCTCTCAAGTAGCTGGGATTACAGGTGCATGCCACCACACCCAGCTACTTTTTTGTATATTTAGTAGAGATGGGTTTTCACCATGTTGGCTAGGCTGGTCTTGAACTCCTGACCTCAACTGATCCACCTGCCTTGGCCTCCCAAAGTGTGAGATTACAGGCCTGAGCCACCACACCGGACCAAATTCAAGTTCTCATGGTACTTATTTCAGAAGTAGATTTCACTGTTCACTAATTTAGCCCTTCATAAGTTCAGGTGCTATTACATTTACAAATCTGGGGATATAAATATAAACCATGCAGACATCCATTTGGATGACTATTAATTATTTTTCTATGTTTGGGTAGACTAATTTGGCGATTCCCAAATTGGTATGCCTCATTCTAGGCAGGCTTTTCTATATAAAATAAAATAACTTTTATTTTCCATTTCTATGTCTTTTGTAAAGCTGAGGACAACTAAAGTAATAGTTACATTGCGAAAATAGACATGACCATAAATATTGGCAAAATCATTATTTTTAATTTGTTTCTGTTTTTAAGTTTTGCAGTAATAAAAGAGAGCACATTACATGGCATGTATTACTATCCTTGTAAAAATTGTAAGAAACTAATAATGGGTAATTTTACATTTGCTAGCTAATGGTATGGTACAAACAAACATTTATCAAAATAAAAATGAGGTCCATATGCATATCAACTATTTATCATAAGTATCATTAGAAACTATAGAGCCCCAAATGAACTCTTGAGGGTAAAGCTCTTAAAATAAAAAATAACATTTTAAGTGCAAAGCTATTACAAACTCATTTGATATTCATTTTAATTGCGATGACTATAATGAATATACTTTGTATTTGAACAGATGTCACAAGTACTACTACAGAAGTTCTAATATAATTCAGTCTTAGTTAAGAATAAGTAAGTGGATATTTAAAATTGAATGTTACCATGAAGGAGGAAGAAAAAAAAAAAAAACATTACAGTAAACATTAGCTCCTTTAAAAAAACAAATTAAAGATTTTTATTAAATTGTGTTCTTTCTTGTTTTGACATATACAAAATATAATAATACAAGGAACTTGCTGTCTCAACCACTCCTTTTCCTTGCATCAGCTATTCTGTAGATTAGTAGGCCTAGAAAATGAAAACTGGGACTGTAAAAAATGACTCAGAAGGGTAAGCTGAAATTCACTTTACAATATTTAGAGACTGGTATATCAAAAGGATTAAAAAATTGTATTATGCCAATTTATTTTAGCTGAAGGAGGTAACTATGTATGCCATTTTATTTCAGTGGGTCAGACAAGCCCTAATATTCCCTTTAATCTTCTCCCACATGGAGGACTAACACCTTAAATTCCAACATGAGAAACCTTCATGCCATAAATTAAAGACAGTGTTTCTCAATGTGTGGTTCACAGAATTACCCATGGATGTTTGCTAAAAGCAAATATCTTGGGGCCCCAACCAACCTCTATGAAAGCCTGGGAGTAAGGCCATTCGATCCACACTTTGACAAGCAACCTAAAAACTCTGATGCACACTCCTGCCTAAAACAACCGCCCCAAGGTTGGATGAGGCAATACGCAAAGCTACCTATTATTCACTTCATTTGAATCAGCAAATCTTTGTTAAGTACAAATCCTTGTGAATCAAAGATTGGATATATATAGGATGTCCAAACAGGCAAGAAACTTACGAGAAACTGATTTTTAAAGTACAATTTATTATGTACAATAATAATCTACAAATGACAGGAAACCCAGTATCTGGATGTCTGGAAATACAAAGAAAATAGTATATTTACTCTTCAGATTAAAAGTTTACTCTTGATTTCAATTTAGCAGTTTTTCTCATGAAAGGCGTATCTGGAGATTAAAGAAAAATGTCTTTATCTCATTATTAGAAAATGCAACTAACATAGTGCGTAATAACAAGCTTATCCCATGTTTCCTGATGTTTTGTACATTTTATGTTTTGTAAAGGAGAGTGGTTATGTGTGTGAGGCTTCATGGTGGTTGAGGGGATGAGACAAGGAATGTCAATGACGGGGAAAGAAAGAAGCTGAACTGCAAGACCAGGAGCACTAAAGGTAAATTCTTTTCCCACCTCTAGTCTAATTCTCCTGGTACCTCAACTGTAAGTCGAACATATTTGGAAGCCATACTGTGTTTTTAATTACCAGAGCAAAATTCAAAAAGTAAAAGCTGACTTTGGAGTTTAATAAAAGAAAGAAAGAAAATAAAGAACATAAAGCTGAGAGTACCAAGGTTCTTTCGCTGGTCAGGAATTTGCCCCATTTCCACCCCACCCCAGGACTGAAGACTAATTAACTGGAATCTGTGAAAAGAGCTTCAGTAAGGAGCATCCGCTCTTGAAACAGTGAAGACAAGCTGATGAGGCTCATTAATGGCTCTTATTGCCCTTGGTCTTCTACATATAGTCTTTGACTTTTCCTAACACTGAAACCAGATCCAGTTAAAACACACACACAAACACACATACACACACCCCTACGAGAAGTGAAAGTGAATAGAAAAAAGAGTTGTGCGGGTTCTCAGCACGATCTCTAGACCAGCAATATCAGCATCACTTGGGACCCCACTGTATTCATCTGCTCAGGCTTCCATAACAAAATACCATAGATTGAGTGGCTTCAATGACAGAAATTTATTTTCTCACAGTTCTGGAGGTTGGGAAGTGCTGGCTGATTTTGTTTCTGGTGAGGGCTCTCTTCCTGGCTTACAGGTGCTGCCTTTTTGCTGTCCTCACATGACAGAGAGAAAGACTTCTTTCTGTTTATTCTCCTGAGGCCACCAATCCTATTGGACCCCACCATTATGACCTCATTTAATCTTAATTACTTACTAAAAGCCAAATCTCCAAATACAGTCACATTGGTGGTTAGGGTTTTAACAGAGGAATTCTGGGGGAACATAATTCAGTCCATAGCACTCACTATAAATGCAAATTCTCAAGCACCACCTGAGACCTGCTGAATCAGAAACTCAGGGAATGGGGCCCAGCAAACCAGGTTTTATTATCTCACCAGATACTGTAATGCCAACTAAAGTCTGAGAAGTACTGGCCCTCAGGATGAAGTCCCAACTCCACAGCACAGCATTTCCTTTCCTTCCTAGTCTACTCCCACACTTCCTTTCTGACCTTATTTCTTAGAGGATACTCTGTCTATAATTCTAGCACAAGGCTTTCCACATAGAAGCACTCACATTTTCACAATATTGTGTACTATTGTTATAGGAGCTATTAAGAAATTATTAAGAAATTATTTTAGGCAGATAGAGGAGAAAAGGGGTCCTTGGAAAGTTTTTGTTTCTTTTAAAGCAGCTCCAAAAATGTTTCTTGTTTAGCAGGAAAGCCCAGGCTCTTAGAGTCAGCCTGGCAAGCTTTGATGTGCAAATACCAGCCATTAGAAACGGGGTCCACCCAAACATGGAGATTCCTGCCTTCTTCTTCCTTGCCCTCACAAGTACCTGGCAACATGGCCGCCCCCACATATCTGCATGTGGGTAGAGCATCATGGGCCCTTCATTTGCACATTAAAAGGCTAGGGTGGGAGGGCCAGTTTTTCCCCCTGGGCTAGGTGAATAACATGCCTGGTCAAACCAATTTCCTGAGCCCTCTGCAAATCAGGTACCACCTCCTCCATCCTCCTCATATAAGCAGCCACTTTACCACCACACACCGGGTTTTCTCTCATTGGAATCCTCCCTCTCTCTGTCTCTGTACGGGGGAGGTGTTTTTTTCTTCCTTCTTTCTTGCCTGTTAAACGCTCCTCTCCTTAAAACCACTCCACGTATGTCCATGTCGTTTTATCCAATTCTGCGTGAGATTAAGAACCATGGTGTCCCTTTAGTCATTGGAGCCCTATCACTGTTTGCTTATAACTCTTCTCTGTAAACTACTCCGTACAACATTGCTTTCAATTCATCACTGTTTTGGGGCATCCAACAGCCCATTGGTCTCTGACATAGCACAAAGTTGTTTAACATGATTTTAAAAAATCAATATACTACTTGCTACTTATCATGTCCTTAAGTGTATCAAGTCTTATAAGTATTTAGTATATTACCTTACGAAATTCTCCCAATCACCCTGAAGTAGGCATTATGATTTCTGCTTGACAGAAAAAGACACTGGAAACTGAGGCTTAAGGTCAAGAGGTCTATTGTACAACATGGTGACTATGATTAATAGCAATGTATTTATCGTATCTTGAAAATTGCTAAGCATGGATTTTAAGTGTTTGCTTCACAAAAAATAATAAATGTAGGAGGCAAGGCATATGTTAGAGTTAGCCGTTCCACTATATATATATATTTCTAAACATATGGTACACGATAGACATATACAATTTTATCTGCCAATTAAGGTAAAATTTTAAAAAGAGGTCAATTAACTCCCCCAAAGTGACATACTTGGGAAGTGGTAAGGTTGGAAATTATGAACTCATGTTTCTTTAACTTATTTCCACTGTGTTTTACTACAGACACAGAGATGCAGTTTTCTGACAACATCTCGAATTTACTGCCAAGACTCCCAGAGCATATGGGACTTGTTGCAGTAAAGTTATTTCCAGTATATCTTTTGGAACCGCTCTATTCTCTACACCCCGACACAGTCTTGCACACACGTATGTGTGTTTGCATGTGCACACTCACACACACACTAGCAAATTGCTAAAAGTTGGCCATCATGAAAACAAAAAATCAGGCTAGACTTCTTGAGACAAACAGGTACCGTATAGCGACCACTGGGAAGAAAGAGCTCTAAATTCTATCACTATTCTATATCCTATTTGACCGTAGACAATTTTTAGAATGCTTTCATCTTTACATTAAAGACACCACAAACTCTCAAAGGGAATTGCTTGAATGTTCACAAGGAGCTCTGATAAACTTGGTCCCACAGTCACTACTGATAATTAAGCACTAGAAGCATATATGCACATAAAATTTAAAAATCCATAAGTTTAAAACAACAGACTACTTTTTCTTCAAAATCACTCTTTCTTAGCTTCATTCCGCAGACACCATGCCAAACGATTCTGTTTTACTTATTTACAGCTTCCTTCCTACTGAAGACTGGACTATAAGATAATGAACCACACCTGTTGGATTGTTTAGGTAATTCCAGGCACCAGCTGAGATAGTAATTAAAAGTAACGTTCCATTCTCAGCCTACCTGGAGTGTTCAACAACCTTGACATCTTGCAGAAATAGGAGACATACTGCTCGCAGTACTCGGCGCTGTCAGTGATGGCACTTATCTGGTCCATGGAGGCGCTGTAAACAAGCTGTGTCACTGAGTATTTTTCTGGGTTGTAGGCGACCACAGTCGTCTGCATCTGCAAGTCATGAGACACTATAGTCCACACTTTGTCCTCTGTAGGGAGAAAAACAAACAGGACCCTGGATCATTAGTATGCAAATGCTTCTCCAAATGTCAGAAAATAATTGAGCTACACTTAAATGGTCTTTTTACTGAGCTGGTGTAGAACAGTGTTAAGGAGAGCAATCCTTAAAACATCCTCTGCTCTTTGCTCTTCCCTAAATTCTGCTTATGACGACAAAGTAGGAAAGCTATATATATGTGAGTGTGTGTGTGTGTGTGTGTATATATATATATATATATATAATATATATATGTATATATATTTTTAATTGGGATGGAGTCTTGCTCTGTCACCCAGGCTGGAGTGCAGTGACCGAATCTCTGCTCACTGCAAGCTCCGCCTCCCAGGTTTACGCCATTCTCCTGCCTCAGCCTCCCAAGTAGCTGGGACTACAGGTGCCCGCCACCTCGCCCGGCTACTTTTT
>NW_016828021.1:313404-334208 GCF_001698545.2 Rhinopithecus bieti
AAAATAAAATAAAATAAAATAAAATAAAAGCTTTTGTATCTGGTTAGTGCTCTAACATCTGCAGCATTGAATATCAGGCTCATTATGTTCCAACTTCTTCCTGACTGTCATCCATCATTCCTCTGGTGGACTGGATTTTCTCTTTCCTAAATGAACTATGCTCTCTTTCAAGCCTCTGAGTCTTCCTACGTGGTGTTTGCTCGAATCAGAATATGTATCTTCATCTTGTCAACAAATGTTCTTTTCACCCTGACCTTTTAGGCAAAATTAGACATTGCATTCTCTGCTATTGAAATGTTCTATACATGTGGAATAAACCAAGTGAGTAATTATCTTGGTGATTTTGACCCTGAAAATTTCAGTGTAAGAAAAGAAGCAGATCCAAAATAGATAAGGTTAAATGAAAGCTCCATATACGTTTAAATTTTAGTTAGAAGCATCACTAAGAACCTAAGATAATGTTATCTAATTTTAAGTGTGGCGTATGTCTTGCCTCTGTGCACTGAAAAAGCTCCTAAACAAGGACCAATCTCATGCACCAGACTGTCATCACTAAATACCATTTCCTCTAAGATAAAACTAGGATCCCTGGAGAAATGATGGCTTCTACGGCTGGAAATGTGCAAGATGAAAGATGAGCCAGGAACATATCCCGCTAGAAAAAAAATAAGCAATTAGAGACTGAGGGCAGTTCAGAAACACCCAGGGCCAAAGAAGGGCCAGTTTTCACATCAACAAGAATATTCTGCAATGGATTAAGGCATCTCAAATACATTTAAATTCTTAAGTTTATTAAAATTGTTAAAAATCTTTAACTTTGGAAGACGCTAGGCAACCAACTTATTATTTTGAATATTGGTGAATGAAGAGAAGAATCAAGCCTTTGGCCTATCTTTGTTACAGGAACCTTAATGAAACCAAATATTGTCTTGATGGAAATATTTCAGCTCATCAAAGAAGACTAAATGATGGGATTAGAGTATCATCACTTCCTAACTTCTGACACATTTGGTAGGATCTAAGCAATGATTATCAATGGCTGCTAATATAATCACAAGTGAAACCAGACATGATGCACCTTTGGATGAAAATGCATAATTAATGTTACATGTAATGTAGTATTGATAAAAATCAAGCATGAATTTGACCAAGTTTATAGACCTAACTGTGGATTTCCAGAATATACAAGGGAGAGAGGAACACATAAAATGGCACACAGGGAAATACTCCATGAAATCCATGCCATGGGAAACTCTATAGACCAATATCATTTTATCAACTGATAAATTAAAAAGGAAGGGGATAGAGAGGAAAGAAGTGGTGAGAGAGAGCAAGAGCGAGAGAGAGAGAGAGAGAGAGAGCATGGTAAATGGCAACTCCATTCTTACAGGAGCTCAGGACAAACCCAGGAGTCACCATTAATGCCTCTCTTCTGCTTTGATCATCCAGTCTGCCCATGAATCCTGTCTGCTCTACCTTCAATGTATTTCCACAATTTGAACACACCTCCTGCCAACCCACCACCACTACTAGGATCAAAGCCATCCTGATTCCTAACCAGTCTGCTGCTTTCCACCCTTGCCTCCTCACATCTACATTCAACACAGGAGTAACAGTGAGGCTTTTCAAATATAAGTGAGATTCTGATACTCTGCTCAAAACTCTCAATGGCAGCGAGTCTTGTAAAAGTCAAGTCCTTAAAACAGCTGAAGTCCCTCTGTGACCTGGCTTCTTCTGCCTCTATGCCCTCACACGCCAATCCTCCCTCCTTGCTCCTTTGGCACCAGCCACACAGACCTTTCATTCCTCAAACACATCAGCAGGGTCCCTCTTTAGTGCCTCTGCACCTGCTGCTTCCTTTGTCTTTCCTTGGCACCCTCAGGACCCACTCCTTCTCCTCCAGCGCCAGCCTTTCCTTTCCCATTCTACAGCTGCTCTCTGCCTCCCCACCCTGCTTTAATTTACTCCCTAGCATTCATCTCCCCTTTATTTGTGCACATTTTATTTTTTTTAAGTCTGCCTCCCCACATTAAAAGTTAAGAAGGCAGAAATTGGCATATAATGGGGCTTAAAAATATTAGTTGAGTAGAAAAATGAATTAACAAAAGTTAAACACTACATGTTCTCACTCATAAGTGGGAGTTGAACAATGAGAACACATGGACACAGAGAGGAGAACATCACACACCAGGGCCTTTTGGGTGTGGGGAGAAAGGGGAGGGAGAGCATTAGGACAAATACCTAATGCATGCGGGGCTTAGAACCTGGATGATGGGTTGATAGGTGCAGCAAACAACCGTGGCACATGTATACCTATGTAACGAACCTGTACGTTCTGCACATGTATCCCAGAACTTAAAGTAAAAAACCAAAAAATAAAAACAAAAAAGCAAAAGTTAAATAGATCCAAGCTACTCAATCTAGAACAGTTTAAAGTCATTTTGGTCCCAGTTATGGCTTGGCCAGGACTATCCTGTGAGACTCTAGAAAAGCGACCTCATCGTCTAGGCTCTAAATCCCTTTCAGCTATAACCACAAGCCTCTCTACCAGAGCACTTTCCAGTTTGCTCTTCTGGAATGAATTAGAACAAGTTCAGTTACAGTGTCCCCCATAGTAATATATTTTCTGTAGAATAAATATATTCCAGTTTTACCTTTAGCCTCTTTGTAACTGCCTTCCTTTAGTTCCTCTGATAATCAAAGAAGCCACATCATATTTTAGTAATTCTGTCACTTTCTGACGTGATTCTGACAATAAATTGTTCGTCATTTGTGTCCAGACCTGCAGATTTACCTTCACCTATGTTCACTTAATTAAAAATATATTAATTAAATTATGTTGGTTTTTACCTTTTCTGTTGCAATCGGCCTCTGGCATAAAACACTCAAGTGTCTGACACTGCTTCCATTTTTTTATTTTTTTCCTACAAATCTCTATCAAGAGCCTTGTCCTGCAGCAGTACTCCAAATCTTTCTTTGACTCATGATGGAATAGCATTCTAACCTGATGTCTTTTTTGAAGGGTCATAAACGTCTTTTCAATATAATGGCCATAAAGGCAAGCATTAATTTAAGCAAATAAAACAAAATGGTCACCCATTTACAGTCTCTATCTTACACAACTTCAATAACTTTAAAAATATTACCCTATTTGCTGAGATTGAAGAGTCTCTACTTGGTTCCTAGTGACTTCTCAGCCCTAAACTCTATTTCTGCCCCTCTCAACACAAACATTCCTCTGTCAAACCCCTGTGCATTATCTGTTATATGTTTGTTTTGTAACACACCCATCCATTAAACAAATATTACTGAGTGCTTACAATATGACAGACACAGCTCTAGGGAATGTGTCTAGGGAATATATCTAGGGAAACCACAGTGCAATAAGCATTTGTACATTTTTGGAGCTTTGGTTGGGTGTTGTGGCTCATGCCTGTAATCTCAGAACTTTGGGAAGTTGAGGTAGGAGGATCACTTGAGCCCAGGAATTCAGGACCAGTCTGGGCAACACAGCAAGACCCTGTCTCAAAGTTATTTTTTAAAATTCAATAAAATAAAAAAAATTTGGAGCTTATGTTCTTCCATTCTAGTGGGGAAAAACAGATCATAAACAAAATAATTAAAATTAAACACACACACACACACATATAGTTTGCCAGTGATAATGGCAGGAAGAAAAAGCTAAATCAAGGAAGGGAAGGACAGACCCTGTGAATGGGGATTGCCTTTTCAAATACAGCAAAAGCTGCAAAAGACTTATTTTTTAAAATTCAATAAAATAAAAAAAATTTGGAGCTTATGTTCTTCCATTCTAGTGGGGAAAAACAGATCATAAACAAAATAATTAAAATTAAACACACACACACACACATATAGTTTGCCAGTGATAATGGCAGGAAGAAAAGCTAAATCAAGGAAGGGAAGGACAGACCCTGTGAATGGGGATTGCCTTTTCAAATACAGCAAAAGCTGCAAAAGACTTCACTGAGAAAATGACATTTGAATGTATAAGGTAGTTATCCAGCAAGCCATGTGAATACCTGGGGAAAATATTCCAGACAGAAGAAATACAAATGCAAATGTTCTAAGTCTGGAATTTTCCTGGCATCATTCAGGTATACAAAGGGGCTGCTGAGTGACAGAAGGAAGAATAGGATGAAGTGGGATTTAGAGATGGACGGGCATGGGGAGAGGATGACCAGGAGTCTGCTATATCCTTTGTAGTCAAAGGAAAACAAACAACTGTTGGCATTGGAGGATTTTGAGCAGAAAAGCAGCATGCTATAACTTATTTATTGATATATTATTCTTCAATGAAATTATATTTTGGAAAGATTTGAAAAGAAATACACATGCACATATGTATGTATTTTATAAAGTAATTAAATTTTTTTTATAGCCTCATGTCATTTTTTTCTAGGAAAGCACAATTTTACATTTTATTTCCTTTCAGTATTTTGGGGGGTACAGGTGGTTTTTGGTTACATAGGTAAGTTCTTTAGTGGTGATTTCTGAGATTTTGGTGCACTCATCACCTGAGCAGTGTACCGCTGTACCCAATATGTAGTCTTTTATCCCTCACCCCTTCCTACCCTTCCCCCCAAGTCCCCAAAGTCCATTATATCATTCTTATGCTTTTGTGTCTTCATAGATTAGCTCCCACTGACAAGTGAGAACATAGAATATTTGGTTTTCCATTGCTGAGTTACTTTACTTAGACTAACAGTCTCCAGCTCCATCCAGGTTGCTGCAAATGCCATTATTTCATTCTTTTTATGGCTGAGTAGTATTCCGTGGTGTATATCTACCACATTCACTTTATCCACTCTGGCTGATGGACTTTTAGGCTGGTTCCATACTGTTGAAATTGCAAATACTGTTGCTGTAAAAATGTGTGTGCAAGTGTCTTTTTCATATAATAACTTCTTTTCCTCTGGGTAGATACCCAGTAGTAGGATTGCTGGATTAAATGGTAGCTCTGCTTTTAGTTCTTTAGGGAATCTCCATACTGTTTTCCATAGTGGTTGTACTAGATTACATTCCCACCAGCAGTGTAAAAGTGTTTCCATTTCACCACATCCATGCCATCTGTTATTTTTTGATTTTTTAATTATGGCCATTCTTGCAGGAGTAAGGTGGTGTGTTAGTCCATCCTCATCTTGCTATGAAGAAATACTCAAGATTGGGTAATTTATAAAGGAAAGAAGTTTAATTGACTTGCAGTTCCACATCACTGGGGAGGCCTCAGGAAACTTACAATCATAGCAGAAGGCACCTCTTCACAGCGTGGCAGGAGAGAGAATGAGAGTTGAGCAAAGGGGGAAAAGTCCCCTATAAAACCATCAGATCTTGTGAGAACTAACTTATTATCACAAGAACAAGATGTGGGGAAATTGCCTCCATGTTTCTATTAACTCCATCTGGTCCTCCCATAGGATTATGGTACCTATAATTCAGGATGAGATGTGGGTGGGGACACAGCCAAAGCATACCATTCTGCTACTGGCCCCTCCCAAATCTCATGATCTCAAATCAATTCAAAACACAATCATGCTTTTTCAACAGTCTTCAAAGTCTTAGCTTATTCCAGCATTAACCCAAAGGTTCAAGTCCAAAGTCTTGTGTGGGGGCTCCAACCCCACATATCTTGTCTGCACTGCCCTAGCAGAGGATCTCTATGAGAGCTCAACCCTGCAGCAAACTTCTATTTAAACATCCAGGCATTTCCATACATCCTCTGAAATCTAGGTGGAGGTTCTCCAACCTCAATTTTTGACTTCTGTGTACCCACAGGCCCAAAATCGTGTGTAAGTCACCATGAATTGGGGCTTGCATCCTCTGAAGCAATGGCTTGAGCTGTACCTTGACCCCTTTAAACCAAGGCTGGAGCTGAATCAGCTGGGATGCAGGGCACCATGTCTCAAGGGCCTAACTCACAAAAGATTTTTCCCTCCTAGGCCTCTGGGCTTCTGATGAGAGGGCTGCTGTGAAGGTCTCCGACATGCCCTGGAAACATTTCCCCCATTGTCTTGGTGATTAATATTCAGTTCCTTGCTGCTTATGCAAATTTCTGCAGCCTGCTTGAATTTCTCCCCAGAAAATGGAGTTTTCTTTTCTATCTCATTGTCAGGCTGCACATTTTTCAAACTTTTATGTTCTGCTTCCTCTGAATGCTTTGCCACTTAGAAATTTCTTCTACTAGATACCCTAAATCATCTCTCTCAAGTTCAAAGTTCCACAGATTTCTAGGGCAGGGACAAAATGCCACCAGTCTCTTTGCATAGTAAGAGTCACTTTTACTCAAGTTCCCAATAAGTTCCTCATCTTCATATGAGACCACCTCAGACTAGACTTCATTGTCCATATCACTATCAGCATTTTGGTCAAAACCATACAAGTATTCAAACTTTCCCACATTTTCTTGTCTTATTCTGAGCCCTCCAAACTGTTCCAGTCTCTGCCTGTTACCCAGTTCCAAAGTTGCTTCCATATTTTTGGATATCTTTACAGCAGCACACCACTACCCAGTACCAATTTATTGTATTAGTCTGTTCTCACACTACTGTGAAGAAATACCTGAGACTGGGTAATTTATAAAGGAAAGAGTTTTAATTGACTCACAGTTTCACATGGCTGAGGAGGCATGAGGAAACTTACAATCATGATGGAAGGCACCTCTTTAGAGCAGAGTAGCAAGAGAGAGAATGAGAGCAAAGCAAAGGCAGAAAAGCCCCTTATAAAACCATCAGATCTCGTGAGAACTAACTTACTATCACAAGAACAGGACTAGGGAAACCGCCCCCATATCCAGTTATCTCCACCTGGTCCCTCCCACAACACTGGGTTGGGGATTATGGGAACTACAATTCAAGATGAGATTTGGGTGGGGACACAGCCGAACCATATCAGGTGGTATCTCACTGTGGTTTTGATTTGCATTTCCCTGATAAGTAGTGACATTGAGTATTTTTTCACATGTTTCTTGGCCATTTGTTTACCTTCTTTTGAGAATTCTCTACTCATGCTCTTTGCCCCCTTTTTGATAGGATTTTTCTTTTGTTGTTGTTGCTGATTTGAGTTCCTTATAGATTCTGGGTATTAGTCCTTTGCCAGCTACATAGTTTGCAAAGATTTTCTCCCACTGGGTTGTCTGTTTACTCTGCTAATTATTTCTTTTGCTATGCAGAAGCTTTTAGTTTAGTTAGGTCCCATTTATTTATTTTTGTTTTTGGTGCATTTGCTTTTGAATGCTTTGTCATGAACTTTTTGCCTATGTCAATGTCTAGAAGAACTTAACTGATGTTATTTTCTAGAATGTTTATGGTTTCAGGACTTAGACTTAAGTCTTTGATCAATCTTGAGTTGAATTTTTACATAGGAGATGAGGATCCAGCTTCATTTTTCTACATGTGACTTGCCAATTATCCCAGCACCATTTGTTGATTAGGGTATCCTTTCCCCACTTAATGTTTTTGTTTGCTTTGTTGAAGATCAGTTGGCTTTAAATATTTGGCTATATTTCTGGATTCTGTATTTTGTTCCATGCCTGTTTTTATATCAGTACCATCCTGTTTTGGTCTCTATAGCCTTGTAGAATAGTTTGAATTTGGGTAACGTGATGACTACAGATTTGTTCTTTTAGCTTAGTCTTGCTTTGGCTATGCAGGCTTGTTTCTGGTTTCATATGAACTTTAGGATTGTTTTTTATAGTTCTTTGAAGAATGATGATGGTACTTTGATGGAAATTGCAATCTGTGGATTGATTTTGGCAGTATGGTCATTTTCACAATATTGATTCTACCCATTCATGAGCACTGGGTTGTGTTCCCATTTGTTCGTGTCATTAATGATTTCTTTCTGCAGTGTTTTGTAGTTTACTTTGCAGAGATCTTTCACTTCCTTGGTTAGGTATAGTTCTAAGTATTTTATTATTATTATTACTTTGTGTGGCTATTGTAAAAGGGATTGAGTTTTTGATTTGTTTCTCAGCTTGGTTGTTTTTGGTGTATAATAGTGCTGTGTACATTGATTTTGTATCCTGAAACTTTACTAAATTCATTTATCATATCTAGGAGCTTTTTGGATGAATCTTTAGGGTTTTCTAGGTACATGATCATATCATCTGTGAATAGCACAACTTTATTTTCCTCTTTACAGATTCCAATGCCCTTTATTTCTTTCTCTTGTCTGATTGCTCCAGCTAGGACTTCCAGTACTATGTTAAATAGTGGTGGTGGGAGTGGGCATCCTTTTCTTATTTCAGTTCTCAGGGGGAATGCTTTCAACTTTTTCCCACTCAGTGTAATGTTGCTGTGGGTTTGTCATAGATGGCTTTTATTACATTGAGGTATGTCCCTTCTATGCCAATTTTGCTGAAGTTTTCAATCATAAAGGGATGTTAGACGTTGTCAAATGCTTTTTCTGCATCTATTGAGATGCTCATATGATTTTTGTTGTTAATTATTTTATGTGATGCAACATATTTATTTACTTGTGTATGCTAAATCATCCCTGCATCCCTGGTATGAAACCCACTTGATAATGGTGTATTATCTTTTTGATATGCTGTTGGATTTGGTTAGCTAGTATTTTGTTGAGGATTTTTGCATCTACGTTCATCAGTGATATTGGTCTATAGTTTTCCTTTTCTGTTATGTCCTTTCCTGGCTTTGGTATTAGGGTGATACTACATAGAATGATTTAGGGAGAATTCCCTTCTTCCCTATCTTTTGGAATAGTTTCACTAAGATTGGTACAAATTCTTCTTTGAATGTCTGATGAATTCAGCTGTGAATCCATCTGGTTCTGGACTTTTTTGTTGGCAAATTTTTTTTACTACTGTTTCAATTTCACTATTTGTCATTGGTCTGTTTAGAATCTCTATTTCTCCCTGATTTAATCTTGAAGGGTTGTATGTTTCCAGGAATTTATCCACCTACATTAGATTTCCAGTTTGTAAAGGTGTTCATAGTAGCCTTGAATGATCTTTTGTATTTCTGTGGTATTGGTTGTAATATCTCCTGTTTTGTTTCTAATTGAGCTTATTTGGATCTTCTCTCTTTTTTTCTTGGTTATGCTTGCTAATGGTCTATCAATTCTGTTTATCTTTTCAAAGAACCAGCTTTTTTTCATTTATCTTTTCTATTTTTTTGTTTGCATTTCATTTAGTTCTGTTCTGATCTTTGTTATTTCTTTTTTTCTGCTGGGTTTGCATTTGGTTTGTACTTGTTTTTCTAGTTGCTTGAGGTGTGACCTTAGATTTTTTATTTGTGCTCTTTCAGACTTTTTGATGAGGGCATTTAATGCTATTAACTTTCCTCTCAGCACCACTTTTGCTGTATCCCAGAGGTTTTGATAAGTTGTGCCACTATTACCAATCAGCTCAATTTTTAAATTTTATCTTAATTTCATTGTTGACCCAATGATCACTAAGGAACAGGTGATTTAATTTCCAAGTATTTGTATAGTTTTGAGGGTTCCTTTTGGAGATAATTTCCAGTTTTTTTCCACTGTGGTCTGAGAGAATACCTGATATACTTTTGATTTTCTTAAATTTATCAAGACTTGTTTTGTAACCTATCATATGGCCTATCTTGGCGAAAGTTCTATGTGTTGAAGAATATAATGTATATTATATTCTTATATAATATATAGTTGTTGGGTAGAATGTTCTGTAACTATCTGTTAAGTCCATTTGTTCTAGAGTATAGTTTATGTCCATTATTATTACATTATTATTTTTTGAGACAGTTTTGCTCTTGTTGCCCAGGCTGGAGTGCACTGGTGCAATCTCGACTCACTGCAACCTCTGCCTCTGGTGTTTAAGTGATTCTCCTGCCTCAGCCTCCCAAGTAGCTGGGATTACAGGCACCCATCACCATGCCTGGCTAATTTTTTGCATTTTTAGTAAAGACAGGGTCTCACCAGTTGGCCAGGCTGCTCTTGAACTCCTAACCTCAGGTGATCCACCTGCCTTAGCCTCCCGAAGTGCTGGGATTACAGCAACAAGCCACAGCGGCAGGCCTATGTCCACTATTTCTTTGTTGACTTTCTGTCATGATGAACTGTCTAGTGCTGTCAGAGGAGCATTGAAGCCCCCACTATTATTGTGCTCCCATCTCTTATCTTATCTCATATCTTAGGTCTAGTAATAATTCCTTTATAAATTTGGGAGCTCCAGTGTTAGGTGCATATATATTTAGAATTGTGATTTTTTCTGTTGGAGTAATTCTTTCATCATTTTATAATGTTCCTCTTTGTCTTTTTTTTTTTTTTTTTTTTTTTTTTTTTTTTTTTTTTTTTTTTTTTTTTTTTTTTTTTTTTTTTTTTAACTGCTGTTGCTTTAAAGTCTGTTTTTTCCTGATAGAAGAATAGCTACTGCTGCTTGCTTTTGGTTTCCATTTGTGTGGAATATCTTTTTCCACCCCTTTACCTTAAGTTTATGTGAGTCCTTATGTGTTAGGTGAGTCTTTTGAAGACAGTAGATATTTGGTTGGTGAATTTTTATCCATTCTGCCATTCTGCATCTTTTAATTGGAGAAGTTAGGCCACTTATGTTCAACATTTACTGTTCTCTTCATCATGTTAGTTGTTGCCTTAATACCTTATGTTTTGTTTTTTAATTGTGCTACTGTTTTATAGGCCTGGAGACATTTATGCTTTAAGGAGGTTCTATTTTGGTGTATTTCAAGGGTTTGTTTCAAGATTTAGAACCCCTTTTAGCATTTCTTGTAGTGCTGGCTTAGTTGTGGCAAATTTGCTCAGCATTTGTTTGCCTGAAAAAGACTTGATCTCTCCTTCATTTATGAAACTCAGTTTTATTGGATACAAAATCCTGGGCTGACAGTTATTTGGTTTCAGAAGGCTAAAGATGACACCGCAATTCTTTCTGGCTTGTAAGATTTCTACAGATAATTCTGCTATTAATCTGATAGGTTTTCCTCTATAGGTTATCTGATGCTTTTGTTCCAAAGCTCTTAAGATTATTTCCTTTGTCTTGACTTTAGAGAACCTCATGACTGTGTGCCTAGGTGATGATCTTTTTGGAATGAATTTCCCAGGTGCTCTTTGAGCTTCTTGTATTTGGGTATCTAGATCTCTAGCAAGGCCAGGGAAGTTTTCCTCAAGTATTCCCTCAAATATGCTTTCCAAATTTTTAAATTTCTCTTCTTCCTCTGGAAAACCAGTTATATTTAGGTTTGCCATTTTATGTAATCTCAAATTTCTTGGAGGCTTTGTTCACTTTTTTATTTATTTTTTATTTTTTCTTGACTTTGTCTGATTGGGTTAATTTGAAAGCCTTGTTTTTGAGCTCCAAACTTCTTTCTTTTACTTGTTCTAGTCTATTGTTGAAACTTTCCACACTATCATTTTTGTATTTCTCTAAGTGTGTCTTTCATTTCCAGAAGTTGTGATTGTTTTCCTTTATGACATCTATTCATGCGGAGAATTTTCATCTGTATCCTGTATTTTGTTTTAATATCTTTTTTTTTTTTTTTTTTAGGCAGAGTTTTGCTCTTGTAACCCAGGCTGGAGTGCAGTGGCACGATCTCGGCTCACTGCAACCTCTACCTCCCGGGTTCAAGCGATTCTCCTGCCTCAGCATCCTGAGTAGCTGGGATTACAGGCACCTGCCACCATGCTTGGCGAATTTTTTGTATTTTTAGTAGAGACGGGGTTTCACTATGTTGGCAAGGCTGGTCTTGAACTCCTGACCTCATGATCCACCTGCTTCCGCTTCCCAAAGTGCTGGGATTACAGGTGTGAGCCACCATGCCCAGCCTTGTTTTAATATCTTTAAGTTTGTTTTCACCTTTCCCTGGTATCTCCTTGAGTACCTTAATAATCAACCTTCTGAATTCTTTATTTGGCTATTCAGAGATTTCTTGGTTTGGATCCATTGCTGGGGAGCTGGTATGATCTTTTGGGGATACTATAGAACCTCGTTTTGTTACCAGAATTACTTTTCTGGTTCCTTCTCATTTGCATAGATTATTTTGGTGGAGAGGTCTGAATCTCAGTGTCTCCTGTTCAGATTTTCTTATTCCACAGGGTGATCCCTTGATGTGATGCTTTCTGCCTTACCCTAGCGATGGGGCTTCCTGAAAGCTGGAGTGCAGAGATTGTTATTGCTCTTTTGGGTCTGGTTACCAAGCTAGGCTACCAGGCTCTGGACTGGTGCTATGGAATGTCTACAGAGTCCTGTGACGTGATCCATATTCAGGTCTCCCAATCATGGATACCAGCACCTGCTCTGGTAGAGGTGGCAGGGAAGTGAAGTAGACTCCGTGAGAGTCCATGGTTGTAGATATGTGCAGTGTGCTGGCTTTCTGGAATGTATGGTTATGTTAGCAGTGATGTTTTCACATGGACATACTCAGGAACTCTGGTTAGCCAGTATCTTGTAGGCAGTGGAATTAGGTGTTGTCTTCTCCTCACTGGGATGAGGGTTATCCTGTCATGAGTTGTTGTAATGGCCTGAGTTGGTTGGCCTCCAACTAGAAGGTGGTGTTTTCAAGAGAAAATAGTATTAGTGGAGGGATCTAAGCTTGCCCTATGTTGGCCAGGGTAAGTATTTCAGTTTCTCAGGTGATGGGAGGGGCCATAAAGCTCCCAAGAGTTTATCTTTTGTAATCAGCTACCAGGTTGGGTAGAGAAATACTATCATGTCAGGGCAGGGTTAGACAGGTCTGAGCTCAACCTCTCCTTGGCTGGGGCTTGCTGCAGCCACTGTGGGGATAGAGGGTATTTCTCAGGCCAATAGGATTATGTTCCAAAAGTCATCTTGGCTGCCTCTACTGTGTCATATAGTTCACCAGAGAAGTGGGGAATAACTGTTAGTGAGAGGCCTAATCCACCTCCCAGGCAGTTGGCAAGGCCAGTCTTGCTCACGCAGTTCCCCAATAAGACCTTGCTTGAGGCCATGAACTTCCCCACTAAAAAAAGCAAGCATGGCCCTTGCTCCTCTACATCTGCCCACTCCATCAGCAGCGGCTCCTGTGCTTGAATCTGCAGCAGCTCCTCCTTGTCCCCTGGACTTCACCTGAGAAAATCTGTGCCCAGTTGAAATAACTACAAATTTCAGTTGGGAGTTTCCTTTGCATTGTGACTACTTCCCAATTCCTCTGGCTGCCTTCTCCAGGGGCCCCTATACGATATCATCAGGGATGGCTTCCCTGGACTTCAGCTGGAGACTGGGACTGCCTGCAAGCCATTTTCTGCTGCTACTTCTACTTTGATATTTCATGTGACTCCCTAAATCCATTTCAACTCCAGGAGAAGTTAAATCCTTCTTCTATAATCTCATGATCTGGATTTTCAGATCCCTCAGTGGAAATGTGTGTTCGGAGGCAGATTTTCCTTCTCTCACACTTTGGGAATGCTCAGTTTTTCACCTGTTTCATGAAATTTGTAGTAGCGTGCTGCTTCTTTCAAAGGATCTGTGAATCCTTCAGGTTTTCCTGGTATGTTCCTTTGTTGGTTCTTGGAGCAACAGATCACAGTGTGAGTCTCCACACATTGTTCTCTTCATCCGGGTGAGAACTGCACATTAGCCCTATCTCCTAACTCCAATCTTGTCCACCAAGTGCAGTGTCATGACATTTTCAAACAATTTCTTTGGTAATTGACATTTAAAAAGAAATTTCTTTGGTAATTGTGAGCATATGCAAACAATAATATATAAAGTTTATTTTGATGAAATAAAACAATTACTGTTGATGCATTTTACAAATTATTTTGTAATATTTGCATATTACACATTGCAGTAACTCCTTTGGAACCATAAAATTTTTAAAAATATTTTAATTTTTATGGACACATAGTAGGTATTTATATTTATGGGGCACATGAGATACTTTGATACAGGCATGCAATGTGTAATAATCACACCACAGAGAAGGAGGTAACCACCCAAGCATTTATCCTTTGTGTTACAAACAATCCAATTAGACTCTTTTTAGTTATTTTAAAATGTACAATTAAGTTATTATTGACTATAGTAACCCTGATGTGCTACCCAACAGTAGGTTTTATTATTCTTTCTATTTGTTGTACCTATTAACCATCCCCACTTCCCCCCTCAACCCCTCACTACCCTTCCCAGCCTCTGGTTACCATCCTTCCACTCTCTATGTCCATGAGTTCAATCGTTTTGATTTTTGGATCCCCCAAATAAGTGAGAACATGTGATGTTTGTCTTTCTGTGCCTGGCTTATTTCACTTAACATAATGATCTCTAGTTCCATCCATGTTGTTGCAAATGACTGGATCTCATTCTTTTTATGACTGAATAGTACTCCATTGTGTATATGTACCACATTTTCGTTATCCACTCATCTGTTGATGGACACTTAGATTGCTTCCAAATCTTGGCTATTGTGAACAGTGCTGCAATGAACATGAGAGTAAAGATATTTCTTCCAGCCGGGCGCAGTGGCTCACGCCTGTAATCCCAGCACTTTGGGAGGCCGAGGCAGGTGGATCATGAGGTCAGGAGATCGAGACTATCCTGGCTAACATGGTGAAATACAGTGTCTACTAAAAATATAAAAAAATTTGTGGTGGTGGGCAACTGTAGTCCCAGCTACTCAGGAGACTGAGGCAGGAGAATGGTGTGAACCCGGGAAGTGGAGCTTGCAGTGAGCCGCGATCACACCACTGCACTCCAGCCTGGACAACAGAGTGAGACTCTGTCTCAAAAAAAAAAAAAAAAGAAAGAAAAAGAAAAAAATATTTCTTCCATATACTGATTTCCTTTCTTTTGTGTATATACCTATCAGTAGGATTGCAGGATCATATGATAGGTCTATTTTTAGTTTCTTAAGGATATTTTGAATGCTTCTTAGTGGTTGTAGTAATTTACATTTCTACCAGCAGTGTATGAGGATTCCCTGTTCCCCACATCCTCAACAGCATTTGTTACTGCTTGGCTATTGGATATAAGCCATTGTAACTATGGTGAGATGATGTCTCATTGTTGTTTTGATTTGCATTTTTCTGATGATCAGTGATGTCTGGCACATTTTCACATGTCTGTTTGCCATTTGTATGTCTTCTTTTGAGAAATGTCTATTCAAATTTGTTGCCAATTATTGAATCATATTATTAAAATTTTCCTGTAGAGTTGTTTGAGCTCGTTATATAATATTCTGGTTATTAACACTGTCTCAGATGGGTAGTTTGTAAATATTTTCTCCCATTATGTCGGTTGTCTGTTCACTTTGTTGATTGTTTGCTGTGCAGAAGTTTTTTTTAACTTGATCTGATCACATTTATCCATTTTTGCTTTGGTTGCCTATGCTTGTGTGGTATTACTCAAGAAATTTTTGCCCAGACCTATGTCCTGGAGAGTTTCCCCAGTGTTTTCTTGTAGTAGATTCATATTTTGAGGTCTTCGTTTTAAGTCTTTATTTTGATTCAATTTTCGTATATGTCAAGAGACAGAAGTCTAGTTTCATTCTTCTGCATATGAATATTCAGTTTTCCCAGAACCATTTATTGAAGAGACTGTATTTTCCTGAGGGTATGTTCTTGGCATCTTTGTCAAAATGAATTCATTGTAGCTGTGTGAACTTGCTTCTGGATTATGCTTTCTGTTCCATTGATCTACATATCTGTTTTTATGCCAGCACCATGCTGTTTTGGTTACTGTAGTTCTGTAGTATAATTTGAAGTCAGGCAATGTGATTCCTCCAGTTTTGTTCTTTTTGTTCAGGATAGCTCTGGTTATTCTGGGTCTTTTGTGGTTCCAAATAAATTTTTAACTTGTTTTTTCTATTTCTGTGAAGAGTGTCATTGGTATTTTCATAGGCATTGCACTGAATCTGTAGATCACTTTGGGAAGGACATTTTAACAATATTGACTATTTCAATTCATGAACATGAAATATCTTTTCACCTTATTGGCATCCTCTTCAATTTCTTTCACAAATGTTTTATATTTTTCATTATAGAGATCTTTCACTTTATGGTTAATTCCTAGGTATTTAATTTTATCTGTGGCTATTGTTAATGGGATTAAATTTTGATTTTTTTGTTTCAGATTGCTCATTGTTGGCATATAGAAATGCTACTGGTTTTTGTATGTTAATTTTGTATCCTACAACTTTGCAGAATTTGATTATCAGTTCTAATAGTTTTTTTTTGTGTGGAGTTTTTAGGTTTTCCTGAATATAAGATCATATCATCTTATGATATGATCATTTAACTTCTTCCACTCCAATTTGGATGCACTTTATTTTGTTCTCTAGCTTAGGATTTTCAATACTATGTTGAATAACAGTGGTGAAAGTAAGCATCCTTGTCATGTTCCAGATCTTAGAGGAAAGGCTTTCAGATTTCCCCCTTCAGTTCCTGTGCTTTTCTTATTGGCAGAGTTTTTATTATGACTTCAATCTTGTTACTTGTTCTTCATCTCTTCAGGTTTTGAATTTCTTCCTGGTTAAACCTTGCGAGGTTGCATGTGTCTAAGAATTTGTCTATTTATCCTAGATTTACCAATTTATTGGAATATGGTTGCTCATTGTAGTCACTAATAATCCTTTTAATTTCTGTGGTATCAGTTGTAATGTCTCCTTTTTCATCTCTGATTTTATTTATTTGGATCTTTTTTTCCTAGTCTGACTAAAGGCTTGTCAAGTGTGTTTAACTTTTCAATAAACCACATTTTTGTTTCATTGGTCTTTCGTATTGTTTTCTTCATTTCAATTTTATTTATTTATGCTCTGATCTTTATTATTTCTTTCTTCCACTAATTTTAAGTTTGGTTTGCTCTTGCTTTTCTATTTCTTTAAGCTGCATCATTAGGTTGTTTATTTAAAGTTTTTCTTCTTTTTTTATGTAGACAGTTATAGCTATAAACTTCCCTCTTAGTACTGCTTTTATCATATCCCATAGGTTTTTTGGCATGTTGTGTTTCCATCATCATTTGTTTCAAGACATTTTTCAATTTCCTCCTTAATTTACTCATTGGCCCACTCTTCATTCAGGAGCATATTAATTTTCCTGTATTTGTAGAGTTTCAAACATTCCTCTTGTTACCAATTTCTAGTTTTATTCCATAGTGGTCAGAGAATATGCTTAATATTATTTTAATTTTTTGAATGTTTTAAGTCTTGTTTTGTGACCTAACATATGGTCTATCCTTGAGAATCATCCATATCCTGAGGGAAAGAATGTGTGATCTGTAGCCATTGGATGAAATGTTCTGTAAATATGCATTAAATTCATTTAGTCTACAGTGCAGATTAAGTTTGATGTTTCTTTGTTGATTATCTGTCCAGAAGATCTGTCCAGTGCTGAAGGTGAGGTGTTGAATTCTCTAGCTATTACTGTATTGAGGCCCATTTCTCTCTTTAGTTCTAATAATATTTGCTTTATATAGCAAATATTATTGTTCAATGTATATGTATTTAAAACTGTTATATCCTCTTGCTGAAATGACACCTTCATCATTATATAGTGACCTTCTTTGTCTCTTATTATAGTTTTTGTCATGAAATGTAATTTGTCTGTTATAAGTATAGCTACTCTTTTCTTTTTTGGTTTCTATTCGCATGGAATATATCTTTTCCATCCCTTTATTTTCAGTCAATGTGTCTCTTTATAGGTGAAGTGTGTTTCTTGTAGGCAACAGATCAAAGGGTTTTTCTTTTTCATCTATTCAGCTACTGTATGTCTTTTGATTGGAGAGTTTAGTTCATTTACATTCAATGTTATTATTGATAAGTAAGAAGTTACTTTTGCCATGTTGTTATTTGTTTTCTGGTTTTTGTTTTTGTTTTGTCTTCTCTTCCTTCTTTTCTTCCTTCCTGTCTTCCTTTAGTGACGGTGATTTTCTCTGGTGATATAGTTTAGTTTCTTGCTTTCTATTTTTTGTGTATCCATTGTTTGTTTTTTGGTTTGTGGTTACCATGGGGCTTCCAAATACTGTCTTATAACCCATTTTTTTAAGCTGATAACAACTAACACTGTTTGCATAAACAAACAAACAAACACAAGTAATAATAAAACTCTAGCCTTACCTTTATCCTTCTGCTTTTAACTTTTGTTGTTTCCATTTTATCTTATTGTACTGTCTGTGTCTTCAAAATTGTTGTAGTTATTATTTTTTTATTGGTTCATCATTTAGTCTTTTTACTTAGGATGACTAGTTTATACCTCAGTTACTGTGTTACAATATTCCGTGTTTTTCTGTGTACTTAATATTACCAGTGAGTTTGTACTTTCAGGTGATTTCTTATTGCTCATTAACATCCTTTATCTTTCTGACTGAAGTACTCCCTTTAGCATTTCTCATAGGACAGGTCTGGTGTTGATAAAATCCCTCAGCTTCTGTTTGTCTTGGAAAGTCTTTATTTCTCCTTTATATTTGAAGGATATCGTCACCAGATATACTATTTTAGAGTTAAAGTATTTTTCTTTCAGCACCGTAAATATGTCATGCCATTCTCTCCTGGTCTGTAAGGTTTCGATGGAAAAGTCTGCTGCTAGACATATTGAAGCTCCATTGCCTGCTATATGTTTTTTTCTCTTGTTGCTTTTAGAATCCTTTCTTTATCCTTGACCTTTTGGAGTTGATTATTAAATGCCTTGAGCTAGTCTTCTTTGGGTTAAATCTGCTTAGTGTTTTATAACCTTCTTGTACTTGGATATTGATATCTTTCCCTAGGGTTTTGTTATTATATCTTTGAATTAACTGTCTACCCCATCTCTTTTTCTACCTCCTCTTTATGGCCAATAACTATTAGATTTCCCTTTGGGGGCTATTTTCTAGACCCTGTAGGTGTGCTTCGTTTTTAAAAATCATTATTTCCTCTTTTGTTTTCACTTACTGCGCATTTTCAAATAACCTGTCTTCAAGCTTACCAATTCTTCTGGTTGATCACTTGTGCTAGTAAAAGACCCTGATGCATTCTTCAGTATGCCAATTACCTTTTTTAAATCCAGAATTTCTGCTTGATTCTTTTAATTAAAATAATTTTAAAACATAATTATATGATATGTAATTAGTTATTTTAAATGTATAATTATTTTAATCTGTTTGTGAAATTTATCTGATAGAATTCTGAATTCCTACTCTGCTTTATCTTGAATTTCAGTTTCCTCAAAACAGCTATTTTGAATTATCTGTCTGAAAAGTCACATATCTCTGTTTCACTATGATTGGTTCCTGCTACCTTATTTAGTTCATTTGGTGAAGTCATGTTTTCCTGGATGGTGTTGATACTGCTAGATGTTCTTGGATGTCTGGGCATTAAAAACGAGGTATTTATTGTAGTCTTCACCTTTTCAGCTTGTTTGTCCCCATCCTTCTTGGCAAAGCTTTCCAGATATTCAGAAGGACTTGGGTATTGTTATCTAAGCTATAACAGTTTTAGGGGTCACCCTAAGACCAGTGATGCCGTGGTTCTTGCAGACTCATAGACGTACTACCTTGATGGCCTTGGACAAGATCTGAACGAATTCTATAGATTACTGGGTGAAAACTCTTGTTCTCTTTCTTCTTCCTCCCACACAAAAAGAGTGTCTCTCTCTGTTCTGAGCCACTGGAAGCTAGGGGTGGAGTGACACATGTACCTCTTGGCCACCACCACTAGGACTGTGCTGGGTCAGACCTAAAGCTGGCACAGGACTGGGTGTTGCCCAAGGTCTGCTGTAACTACTCCCTGGCTGCTGCCTATATTCGCTCAAGGCTCTGGGGTTGGACAATCAGCAGGTGGCAAAGCCAGCCAGGCCTGTGTCCTTCCCTTCAGGGTGCAAGTCACCCTAGGTCCCAGATAGGTCCAGAGTTGCCATCCTCCAGGAATCAGGGACCAGAGTCAAAAACCTCAGAACTCTTCCTGTTCTGTTGTACTGTGGCTGAGCTGTCACTCAAACCACAAGACACAGTCCTTCCCACTCTTTTCTCTCCTTTTAAAGGAAAAGGAGCATCACCCTGTGGTCATCACCACAACAGGCCACAGGGGGTATTGCTAAACTACCTCCAATATTCCCTTAAGGCCCACAGCTCTCGAGTCAGTTTGTGATGAATACTGCCTGGTCTGGGACTCACCCTTCAGGGCAGTGGAAGAGCCATTAAATCTTAAGTGACAAATGGATATTAACAATTTTTCATGTGTTCAACATCTAGAACAAAACAGGTATTTACACTGTATAGATTTTCCTTTGCTAGTATCATAAGTAGAAAAATTAAGAATCTTATTCCCATATTTAGTGTGTTTATATAATATGTGTTATCATTTATGTGTATAATGCAAATAGAAACTACTGCATATAGCAAATTCTAAATTTCTAAGTTTCATTTCACAAAGAAGCCACTGTTCAATACTTTTTCAATACTGTGTTTGGATTACTATGTTATGAAAATGTCTTGTGGAACTATTGAGAATTTAGTATCTGTTTCATCATGTAGTCACCTATTTCTAAATTGTCACATTTTATTTTGTTGTAAATAGTGCTGATTTAATGGTATATTTGAAACACTGGGCATATATGGAACATACCCTGGAGACCTGTTCCTGTCCCTGGCAATAACGGGCACTCAAGATTAACCAACGTAGTTATGTTGACATGAGCACATTAGAAAAGTCCCTCTGCTTTTTGTTGTTTCTATTGGCATGTTTCTATCGGTTGTTTCTATTGGCATGTTTCTACTGGTTGTTTCTATTGGCATGTTTCTATTGGTTGTTTCTATTGGTTGTTTCTGTTGGTTGTTTCTATTGGCATGTTTCTATTGGTTGTTTCTATTGGTTGTTTCTGTTGGTTGTTTCTATTGGCATGCTTCTATTGGTTGTTTCTATTGG